>NC_092718.1:25000-224250 GCF_047496885.1 Scyliorhinus torazame | reverse complement strand
GCTTAGAGTCTGGACAATTGCTGGCAAGGCTGGCAGCCTTGAAGAGGTGGGTAGCATTGGAGAACCGCAGTTATCTCAGAGAGTTGATGGGCTGGAGCAGCTACAGAGATCTGGTTTCATGAAGCCAAGGAGGGATTTAAATTGGAGGATGGGAATTCTGAATTTGACGTGCTAAGGGACAGGACCAATGTTGGTCAGCAAGCTCCGAAGTAATAGGTGCAACCAGCAGAGTTTAGGATGATCTGAAATGTACAGGAGGTGTGTGGAGGCAGGCTAGCAAGGGGAACATTAGAATAGTCAAGTCCAGAGACTACAAAAGCATGTTTATGGATTCCAGTAGCGTATGAGCTGAGGAAGAAATGGAGATGTCAGTATTCTGAGGTGGAAGTAGGGGTCAATTTAAAACAAAAAGTTACTATGTGGTCAGAAGCTTAGCTCAGGGAGAGTCTGCTGAGCTGGAAGAGTTCAGTTCAATCTGAGGTAATGACTGAGAAGGGAAAGTGTGGTGATGGGTCAAAAGGGAATGAATTCAATATTGTTCCAATAGGCTGGACAAATGTGTCAAAGTGGCAGAGTGCTTTTGACAATAATTATCGAGTGCTGTCACACATTATATAATTTGTGACATTGGTTAGGGATGTTATCTGGGTGGTTATCTCTTTTAAATTTTGGCCAATTAAGGGTCAATTTAGCGTGGCCAATCCACCTACCCTGCACATCTTTGGGTTGTGGGGGTGAGACTCAGGCAGAAACAGGGGAGAATGTGCAAACTCCACACGACAGTGACCCGAGGCCGGGATCAAACCCGGGTCCTCAGCGCAGTGGGGCAGCAGTGCTAGCCACTGTGTCGCTCAGACAGCGGTGCTTACTTGATTGGAGAGATTTTTGAAGCTGGAATTGATGACAGCAGTTGTAGAGCCGGAAGATTACCGAAAGAAAGTGTTGGCTAGTTGCTGGTCAGCAGTGTAATGGGATTAAGAGAAAAGGACCTGGGTCTTAATGACAAGATAAACTTTGAAAAGTTAAATGCAGAGATCACAGAGAACTATGAAAAAAAGGTGAGTTCAGGACTAAAGGAAGGACAGAGGTTTGACCTGAGTTGGTGAATGGATTTCTCTGCACTTTAAACAGCAAATTAATTATATTCAAACGCCAGGGACCCGGGTTTGATTCCCGCCTTGGGTGACTGAGTGGAGTCTGCACGTTCTCCCCGTGTCTGTGTGGGTTTCCTCCGCGTGCTCCCGTTTCCTCCCATAATCCGAAGATGTGCAGGTTAGGTGGATTGGCCTTAGTGTTGGGTGGGGTTACTGGGTTATGGGGTTAGGGTGGAGGTGTGGCTTGGGTAGGGTAGTCTTTAAGGGGGTCGGTGCAGACTCGATGGGCCGAGTGGCTTCTTTCTGTACTGTGGGGATTCTATTAAAGTATTCTGGGGAATCGGGAGCAGCAACAAATTGTCTTTGCCAATGATGTCCACATTCCATGAAAAATTTAAAACCTTGGTTGTGACAATTTCTAATTGATTTGAGTTGATGAGGACTGAGCCATTAAAATAGATAATAATTAAATAGGGCGCGGGACACCACTAGCTACAAATCTCCATTCTCAAAAAACACCCTTCCACCGCTACTCTGTCTTCTATAACTACGTTCTGGACCATCTAGCCAGCCTACCCCGAATACCATGTGATTTTAGGCTTGTACCAGCCTGCCATGTGGTACTTTTCCCGTACCAACCTCCCGAACAGGCGCCGGAATGTGGCGACTAGGGGCTTTTCACAGTAACTTCATTTGAAGACTATTTGTGACAATAAGCGATTTTCATTTCATTTTTTTTCACTTTGTAAAACGCCTTACTAAAGTCCATATAAACTACAGCCGCAGCCCCTTTTCCCTCATCAGTTTTCTTTATCACCTCTTCTAAAATCTCAATCAAGTTGGTGAGACATGACCTTCCCCATACAAAACCAATGCTGCCTGTCATTAACTAGTCCATTATTTCCCAAATGTGCATATATCCTGTCCCTCAGTATCTTTTCCAAAAGCTTCCCCACCACTGATGTCAGGCTCACTGGCCTATAATTTGCTGGATTGTCCCTGCTTCCTTTCTTAAACAAGGGAATAACATTGGTTATTCTCCAGTCCTCTGGAACCTCGCCTGTGGTCAAAGAGGATGCGAAGATATCTGTTAAGGCCTCAGCTATTTCTTCCCTTGCCTCCTGCAGTAACCTGGGATAGATCCCATCCAGCCCTAGGGGCTTGTCTATCTTAATGCAATTTAGGATACTAACACTCCCTCCTTTGATATATTGACATTCTCAAGATCGTTCACACCTCTCCCTGACCTCAACATCCGTCATGTCCTTCACCCTGGTGAATACCGATACCAAGTACTCATTAAGGATTTCACCCTCTTCCTGTGGTTCCACTAATAACTTCCCTCCATTGCTCTTGAGTGAACCCTACTCTTTCTCTTGCTACCCTCTTGCTCCTCATATATGCATAAAATGCCTGAAAATACTGGACAATCTCAGCAGGTCTGACAGCATCTGTGGAGAGAGAAGGGAGCTGACATTCTGAGTCCAGATGATTCTTTGTAAAAGCTGGAAAGAACTGGAAATGGGGTCAGATTTATACTGTGGGGGAATGTGGGGCGGTGGGGCTGGATAGGGGGCCAGCGATAGGTAGAGATTGACAAAGATGTTGTAGACAGAGGGAAAGTAAATGGTGGTGATAATGGCAAAAAAGGGTCCTGATAGTGGCACATTAAGAGGTCCGAATGTGTTAATGGCAGAACAGAGGTAAGCAGTGTGTCAAAGAACAACTTGTAAGGAAAGAATTGACCCTGTACGGGGGGGGGGGGGGGGGGGGGGGGGGGGGGGGGGAACGAATGAATGGAAGAAATGAAATAAATTGATAAAAATAAAACTGGGGCAGAGTTGGAGGAGAGAATTCACAGTCTGAACTTGTAAAACTCAATGTTAAGTTCAGACGACTGTAATGTGCCTAAACGGAACATGAGGTGCTGTTCCTCCAGTTTTCGCTGGGCTTCACTGGTGACACACTGGTTAGTACAAGTTCAATTCTGACCTCGGGTGACGGTCTGTGCGGAGTTTGCACTTTCTCCCCGTGTGTGCGTGGGTTTCCTCCGGGTGCTCCAGTTTTGTCCCACAGTCCAAAGATGTGCGGTTAGGTGGATTGGCCCCAAGTGTCCAACGGTTAGGTGAGGTTACAGGAATAAGGCAGGGGATTGGGCCCATGTAGGGAGCTCTTCCGGGGGGTCAGTGCAGACTTGATTAGCTGAATTACCTTCTTCTGCACTGTAGGGATTCTATGATTGCAGCAGGCTTAGGGCGGACATGAGAGCAGGACGGTGAGGTGAAAGGGCAGCAACAGGAAGGTCTGGGTCCTGCCTGAGGAAGGACCGGGGTATTCTGCAAAGCGGTCACCCCACCTGTGTTTAGTCTCCAATGTTGAGTAAATCACTGGGAGCAGCAAATGCAATAGACCAGATTGAAGGAGGTGCACGTGAAGCGCTGCCTCACTTGGAAAGAGTGTTTAAGTCCTTGGGTGGTGAACAAGGACGAGGTAAAGGGGCAGATTTGTACCTTCTGCAATTGCATGGAAGATGGTGCGGTTTGGGGGATGATGGAGGGATGCTGAAGGGAACAGTCTCTGAGAAATGCTGACGGTGGGAGTGAGGGGAAGATGTGTTTGGTGGCGGCATCATTGTGGAGTTGGCGGAACTGGCGGGGATGATTTTAGAATGCGGAGGCTGGTTGGGTGAAAAGTGAGGATAAGGAGGACCCTATCCTGGTTCTGTGAGGGAGGGGGTTAGAGCAGAGGTGCTGGGAGTGGGTCAGACACGGTTGAGAGTCCTGTCGACCAAGTGGGAGGGAGACCACGATGAAGGAAGACATCAGCAGCACCGTTTTGGAAAGTGGCATCATGGAACAGAGGTGATGTCGCCGAAGGAACTGGAGAATGGAATGGAATCCTTACAGGATGTGGGGAGTGAAGAGCTGTAGTCAAGGTAGGTGTGGGAGTCAGGATTTGGGTTAATTGTCGCGTGTACCGAGGTTCAGTGAAAAGTATTTGGTGTAAAGTGCAGACAGATCGATCCATACCTGAAAACACATAGGACACATGATAAATACACAATGTAAATACATAGACACAGACATCGGGTTAAGCATATAGAGTGTAGTCCTACTCAGTAGAGAAGATGTGTGAAGAGATCAGTCCATAAGAGGGTCATAGGAGGGTTGGCTTGCAATGGATCCTAGTTGACAGTTTATCCCCAGAAATGGAGATGGAGAAGACAAGGAAGAGAAGTGGTGGCCCCGGAACATTCATTGTTGTACCGATAAAAGAGTTGTGGGAGGGGGCATGCCCATAAAGAGACAGGAAAACTGGGACCCATGAGTGTCTCTATAGCCAAGCCTTGGACGAAGTGCGACAAGTTAAAGGGGAAATTGTTGAGTGAAAGGACAAGTTCAGCTAGGTGAAGGAGAGTGTTGGTGGACGGGGATTGTTCAGGCCTCTGTTCAAGCAAGAAGCAGAGAGCCCTCAGACCATCTGGTGGTGAACGTGTAGAGGGATTGGACATCCTGGTGGGAATGGAGGGAGAGGGATTGGACATAGAACATAGAACGATACAGCGCAGTACAGGCCCTTCGGCCCACGATGCTGCACCAAAACAAAAGCCATCTAACCTACACTATGCCATTATCATCCATATGTTTATCCAATAAACTTTTAAATGCCCTCAATGTTGGCGAGTTCACTACTGTTGCAGGTAGGGCATTCCACGGCCTCACCACTCTTTGCGTAAAGAACCTACCTCTGACCTCTGTCCTATATCTATTACCCCCAGTTTAAAGCTATGTCCCCTCGTGCCAGCCATTTCCATCCGCGGAGAAGGCTCTCACTGTCCACCCTATCTAACCCCCTGATCATTTTGTATGCCTCTATTAAGTCTCCTCTTAACCTTCTTCTCTCCAACGAAAACAACCTCAAGTCCATCAGCATTTCCTCATAAGATTTTCCCTCCAGACCAGGCAACATCCTGGTAAATCTCCTCTGCACCCGCTCCAAAGCTTCCACGTCCTTCCTATAATGCGGTGACCAGAACTGTACGCAATACTCCAAATGCGGCCATACCAGAGTTTTGTACAGCTGCAACATGACCTCCTGACTCCGGAACTCAATCCCTCTACCAATAAAGGTCAACACTCCATAGGCCTTCTTCACAACCCTATCAACCTGGGTGGCAACTTTCAGGGATCTATGTACATGGACACCCTGGTGAGGAATGCAGGTATAGAGGGATTGGACACCCAGGTGAGGAATGCAGGTATAGAGGGATTGGACACCCTGGTGAGGAATGGAGGTATAGAGGAATTGGACATCCTGGTGGGGACTGGAGGGAGAGAGGGATTGGACATCCTGGTGAGGAATGGAGGTATAGAGGGATTGGACATCCTGGTCGGAATGGAGGGAGAGGGATTGGACATCCTGGTGCGGGATGGAGGTATAGAGGAATTGGACATCCTGGTTGGAATGGAGGGAAAGGGATTGGACATCCTGGTGGGGAATGGGGGTATAGAGGGATTGGACACCCTGGTGGGGAATGGAGGTATAGAGGGATTGGACACCCTGGTGGGGAATGGAGGGACAGAGGGATTGGACACCCTGGTGCGGAATGGAGGTATAGACGGATTGGACATCCTAATGGGGAATGGAGGGAGAGGGATTGGACACTCTGGTGGGGACTGGAGGTATAGAGGGATTGGACATCCTGGTAGGAAATGGAGGTAGAGAGGGATTGGAAATCCTGGTGGGGAATGGAGGGAGATGGATTGGACATTCTGGTGGGGAATGGAGGGAGAGGGATTGGACATCCTGGTGCGGGATGGAGGTATAGACGGATTGGACATCCTGGTCGGAATGGAGGGAGAAGGATTGGACATCCTGGTGGGGAATGGAGGTATAGAGGGATTGGACATCCTGGTGGGGTATGGAGGGAGAGGGATTGGACATCCTGGTGGGAATGGAGGGAGAGGGATTGGACATCCTGGTGGACAATGGAGGGAGAGGGATTGGACATCCTGGAGGGGAATGGAGGTATACAGGGATTGGACATCCCGGTGGGGAATGGAGGTATAGAGGGATTGGACATCCTGGTGGGGAATGGAGGTATAGAGGGATTGGAAGTCCTGGTGGGGAACGGAGGGAGAGGGGGATTGCACATCCTGGTGGGGAATGGAGGTATAGAGGGATTGGACATCCTGGTGAGAAAATGGAGGTACAGAGGGATTGGACATCCTGGTGCGGAATGGAGGCAGAGAGGGATTGGAAACCCGGTGGGGAATGGAGGGAGAGGTATTGGACATCCCGGTGGAGAATGGGGGTATAGAGGTATTGGACATCCTGGTGGGGAATGGAGGGAGAGGGATTGGAACCCCTGGTGGGGAATGGAGGGAGAGGGATTGGAACCCCTGCGTGGGGAATGGAGGGAGAGGGATTGGACACCCTGGTGGGGAATGGAGGGAGAGGGGTTGGACATACTGGTGGGGAATGGGGGTATAGAGGGATTGGACATTTTGGTGGGGAATGGAGGTATAGAGGGATTGGAATTGTAGCTCCAGTATACAGGAGGTTGAGAGTAGTGAGGTCATGAGTAAGGTTTCAAAGTTGCAGGAGTGTACCGGCAGGCAGGAAAGTGGTTTAAAGTGTGTCTTCTTCAATGCCAGGAGCATCCGGAATAAGGTGGGTGAACTTGCGGCATGGATTGGTACCTGGGACTTCGATATTGTGGCCATTTCGGAGACATGGATAGAGAAGGGACAGGATGGTTGTTGCAAGTGCCGAGGTTTAGATATTTCAGTAAGCTCAGGGAAGTTGGTAAAAGAGGGGGAGGGGTGGCATTGTTAGTCAAGGACAGTTTTACGGTGGCAGAAAGGACGTTTGATGAGGACTCGTCGACTGAAGTAGTATGGGTTGAGGTTAGTAACAGGAAAGGAGAGGTCACCCTGTTAGGGGTTTTCTATAGGCCTCCGAAAAGTTAGAATCATAGAAGTTTACAGCATGGAAACAGGCCCTTTGGCCCAACCAGTCCATGCCGCCCAGTTTTTGCCATTAAGCTAGTCCCAGTTGCCCGCACTTGGCCCATAACCCTCTATACCCATCTTACCCATGTAACTATCTAAATGCTTTTTAAAAGACACAATTGTACCCGCCTCTACTACTACCTCTGGCAGCCCATTCCAGACACTCTGAGTGAAGAAATTGCCCCTCTGGGCCCTTCTGAATCTCTCCCCTCTCACCTTAAACCTATGCCCTCTAGTTTTAGACTCCCCTACCTTTGGGAAAAGATGTTGACTATCTACCTTATCTATGCCCCTCATTATTTTATAGACCTCTATAAGATCATCCCTAAGCCTCCTACGCTCCAGGGAAAAAAGTCCCAGTCTATCCAGCCTCTCCTTATAACTCAAACCATCAAGTCCTGGCAACATCCTAGTAAATCTTTTCTGCACTCTTTCCAGTTTAATAATATCCTTTCTATAATAGGGTGACCAGAACTGCACACAGTATTCCAAGTGTGGCCGTACCAATGTCTTGTACAACTTCAACAAGACGTCCCAACTCCTGTATTCAATGTTCTGACCAATGAAACCAAGCATGCCGAATGCCTTCTTCACCACCCTGTCCACCTGCGACTCCACCTTCAAGGAGCTATGAACCTGTACTCCTAGATCTCTTTGTTCTATAACTCTCCCCAACGCCATACCATTAACTGAGTAGGTCCTGGCCTGATTCGATCTGCCAAAATGCATCACCTCACATTTATCTAAATTAAACTCCATCTGCCATTCGTCGGCCCACTGGCCTAATTGATCAAGATCCCGTTGCAATCCTAGATAACCTTCTTCACTATCCACTGTGCCACCAATCTTGGTGTCATCTGCAAACTTACTAACCATGCCTCCTAAATTTTCATCCAAATCATTAATATAAATCACAAATAACAATGGACCCAGCACCGATCCCTGAGGCACACCACTGGTCACAGGCCTCCAGTTTGAAAAACAACCCTCTACAACCACCCTCTGCCTTCTGTCGTCCAGCCAATTTTGAATCCAATTGGCAACCTCACCCTGGATCCCGTGAGCTTTAACCTTCTGCAACAACCTACCATGCGGTACCTTGTCAAAGGCTTTGCTAAAGCCCATGTAGACAACGTCTACTGCACTGCCCTCATCTACCTTCTTGGTCACCCCCTCAAAAAACTCAATCAAATTTGTGAGACATGATTTTCCACGCACAAAGCCATGCTGACTGCCCCGAATCAGTCCTTGCCTCTCTAAATGCTTGTAGATCCTGTCTCTCAGAATACCTTCTAGCAACTTACCTACTACAGACGTTAGGCTCACCGGTCTGTAGTTCCCAGGCTTTTCCCTGCTGTCCTTCTTAAACAAGGGCACAACATTCGCCACTCTCCAATCTTCAGGCACCTCACCTGTGGCTGCCGATGATTCAAATATCTCTGTTAGGGGACCCACAATTTCCTCCCTAGCCTCCCACAACATCCTGGGATACATTTCATCAGGTCCCAGGGATTTTTCTACCTTGATGCGCTTTAAGACTTCCAGCACCACTTCCTCTGTAATATGCACACTTCTCAAGACATCACTATTTATTTCCCTTAGTTTCCTAACATCCATGCCTTTCTCCACCGTGAATACCGATGAGAAATATTCATTCAGGATCTCACCCAACTCTTGTGGCTCTGCACATAGATGTCCTTGTTGATCCTTAAGAGGCCCTACTCTGTCCCTAGTTACTCTTTTCCCCTTTATGTATCTGTAGAATCTCTTTGGATTCTCCCTTGCATTATTTGCCAAAGCAATTTCATGTCCCCTTTTTGCCCTCCTGATTTCCCTCTTAACTCTATTTCGACAATCTCTATACTCTTCAAGGGATCCACTTGATCCCAGTTGCTTATGTACGTCATATGCCTCCTTCTTCTTTTTGACCAGAGTCTCAATATCTCGAGTCATCCAGGGTTCCCTACTTCTACCAGCCTTGCCCTTCACTCTAAAGGGAATGTGCTTACCCTGCACCCTGGTTAACACATTTTTAAAAGCCTCCCATTTACCAGCCGTCCCTTTGCCTGCCAACAGTCTCCCCCAATCTACCTCTGCAAGTTCCTGTCTGATACCATCAAAATTGGCCTTGCCCCAATTAAGAATTTTAACTCTTGGGCCAGACCTATCATTCTCCATAGCTATCTTAAAACTAATGGAGTTATGGTCACTTGTCCCAAAGTGATCCCTCACTAGCACTTCTGTCACTTGCCCTTCCTTATTTCCCAAGACGAGGTCAAGTTTTGCCCCCTCTCTAGTCGGTCCATCCACATACTGAATGAGAAATTCCTCCTGAATACACTCAACAAATTTCCCTCCATCCAAGCCCCTAATGCTATGGCTGTCCCAGTCAATGTTGGGAAAGTTAAAGTCCCCTACTACTACCACCCTATTATTCTTGCAGTTATCTGTAATCTCCTTACATATTTGCTCCTCAATTTCCCGCTGACTATTTGGGGACCTGTAGTACAGTCCTACCAAGGTGATCTCTCCCTTCTTATTTTTCAGTTCCACCCATATAGACTCAGTGGGCGAACCCTCGGATATATCCCCTCTAAGTACTGCCGTGATGTTCTCCCTAATCAAAAATGCCACTCCCCCTCCTCTCTTACCTCCTGTTCTATCCTTTCTATAGCATCTGTACCCCGGAACATTGAGCTGCCAGTCCTGCCCCTCCCTTAGCCATGTTTCAGTCATAGCTATAATATCCCAGTCCCATGTGCCCGTCCATGCCCTGAGTTCATCCGCTTTGCCCATCAGGCCCCTTTGCATTGAAATAAATGCAGTTTAATGTAGACCTTCCTTGCTCTCTGCCCTGCTTTCTCTGGTCATGCTTTACACACTCTCCCTTCCTGCCTTTTGTTTCTGTCCCCACTGACTTCCTACATCGGTTCCCATCCCCCTGGCACATTAGTTTAAACCCTCCCCAACTGCACTAGCAAACACACCCCCGAGAACATTGGTTCCGGTCCCACCCAGATGCAGACCGTCCGATTTGTACAGGTCCCACCTCCCCCAGAACCGGTCCCAATGTCCCAAGAATTTGAAACCCTCCCTCTTGCACCATCTCTCAAGCCACGTATTCATCCTAGCTATCCTGTCATTCCTACTCTGACTATCACGTGGCACTGGTAGCAATCCTGAGATTACTACCTTTGAGGTCCTACTTTTTAGTTTAACTCCTAACTCCCTAAATTCAGCTTGTAGGACCTCATCCCGTTTTTTACCTATATCGTTGGTGCCTATATGCACCACGACAGCTGGCTGTTCACCCTCCCCCTCCAGAATGCCCTGCAGCTGCTCCGAGACATCCTTGACCCTTGCACCAGGGAGGCAACATACCAACCTGGATTCTCGTTTGCGTCCACAGAAACGCCTGTCTATTCCCCTTACAATTGAATCCCCTATCACTATAGCTCTGCCACTCTTTTTCCCGCCCTTCTGTGCAGCAGAACCAGCCACGGTGCCATGAACCTGGCTGCTGCCACCTTCCCCTGGTGAGCCATCTCCCCCAACAGTTTCCAAAACGGTAAATCTGTTTTGGAGGGAGATGACCGCAGGGGATCCCTGCACTGCCTTCCTACTCTTCCTCTGTCTGTTGGTCACCCTTTCCCTATCTGCCTCAGTAATTTTAATCTGCGGTGTGACCAACTCACTGAATGTGCTATCCACAACTTCCTCAGCATCGCGGGTGCTCCAAAGTGAGTCCATCCGCAGCTCCAGAGCCGTCAAGCAGTCTAACAGGAGCTGCAGTTGGACACACTTCTTGCAGATGAAGGAGTCAGGGACACCAGAAGGGTCCCTGACTTGCCACATCTCACAAGAGGAGCATGACATGGGTCTGAGCTCTCCTGCCATGACTTAAACCTGAAGTTAAATTTGAACTACACTACACAGCTAAGAGAAAGTCAAAGAGAGAGAAATCACTTACCAGTTACAAGCCAATCACTTACCTGCTGGCTGTGATGTAATTGCTCCCGAGACTCCCTCACAGGTCTGCTTCTCTGCACCTCCTTAAGATGAGCACCAAATTCCCTTAACTAGTTAATTAATTTACTTAATTAATTTGATTTAAAAAAAAAATAAAAATTTTTGTCACTCCCCTCTTAAGTAGAGGAAAGGGTTGCAAAGATGATTCTGGAGAGGAGCGAAAGCAACAGGGTAGTTGTTATGGGGGACTTTAACTTTCCATATATTGACTGGAAACGCTATAGTTCGAGGACTTTAGATGGGTCCATTTTTGTCCAATGTGTGCAGGAGGGTTTCCTGACACAGTATGTAGATAGGCCAACGAGAGGCGAGGCCATATTGGATTTGGTACTGGGTAATGAACAGGACAGGTGTTAGATTTGGAGGTAGGTGAGCACTTTGGTGATAGTGACCACAATTCGATTACGTTTACTTTAGTGATGGAAAGGGATAGGTATATACCGCAGGGCAAGAGTTATATCTGGGGGAAAGGCAATTATGATGCGATGAGGCAAGACTTAGGATGCATCGGATGGAGAGGAAAACTGCAGGGGATGGGCACAATGGAAATGTGGAACTTGTTCAAGGAACAGTTATAGAATTTACAGTGCAGAAGGAGGCCATTCGGCCCATCGAGTCTGCACTGGCTCTTGGAAAGGGCACCCTACCCAAGGTCAACACCGCCATCCTATCCCCATAACCCAGTAACCCCACCCAACACTAAGGGCAATTTTGGACACTAAGGGCAATTTATCATGGCCAATCCACCTAACCCGCACATCTTTGGACTGTGGGAGGAAACCGGAGCACCCGGAGGAAACCCACGCACACACTGGGAGGATGTGCAGACTCCGCACAGACAGTGACCCAAGCCAGAATCGAACCTGGGACCCTGGAGCTGTGAAGCAATTGTGCTATCCACAAGGCTACCGTGCTGCCCCCAAGGACTACTGCGTGTCCTTGATAAGTATGTACCTGTCAGGCAGGGAGGAAGTGGTCCAGCAAGGGAACCGTGGTTTACTAAGGCAGTTGAAACACTTGTCAAGAGGAAGAAGGAGGCTTATGTAAAGATGAGACATGAAGGTTTTGTTAGGGCGCTCGATAGTTACAAGTTAGCTAGGAAGGACCTAAAGAGAGAGCTGAGAAGAGCCAGGAGGGGACATGAGAAGTCTTTGGCAGGTAGGATCAAGGATAACCCCAAAAGCTTTCTATCGATATGTCAGGAATAAAAGAATGACTCGGGTAAGAGTAGGGCCAGTCAAGGACAGTAGTGGGAAGTTGTGCTTGGAGTCCGAGGAGATAGGAGAGGTGCTAAATGAATATATTTTGTCAGTATTCACACAGGAAAAAGACAATGTTGTCAAGGAGAATACTGAGATTCAGGATACTAGACTAGAAGGGCTTGAGGTTCATAAGGAGGAGGTGTTAACAATTCCGGAAAGTGTGAAAATAGATAAGTCCCCTGGGCCGGATGGGATTTATCCTAGAATTCTCTGGGAAGCTAGGGAGGAGATTGCTGAGCCTTTGGCTTTGATCTTTAAGGCATCTTTGTCTACAGGAATAGTGCCAGAAGACTGGAGGATAGCAAATGTTGTCCCCTTGTTCAAGAAGGGGAGTAGAGACAACCCCGGTAACTATAGACCAGTGAGCCTTACTTCTGTTGTGGGCAAAATCTTGGAAAGGTTTATAAAGATATGGTGTATAATCACCTGGAAAGGAATAATTTGATTAGACATAGTCAACACGGTTTTGTGAAGGCTAGGTCGTGCCTCACAAACCTTATTGAGTTCTTTGAGAAGGTGACCGAAAAGGTGGACGAGGGTAAAGCAGTTGATGTGGTGTATATGGATTTCAGTAAAGCGTTTGATAAGGTTCCCCACGGTAGGCTACTGCAGAAAATACGGAAGCATGGGATTCAGGGAGAATTAGCAGTTTGGATCAGAAATTGGCTAGCTGGAAGAAGACAAAGGGTGGTGGTTGATGGGAAGTGCTCAGACTGGAGTCCAGTTACTAGTGGTGCACCACAAGGATCTGTTTTGGGGCCACTGCTGTTTGTCATTTTTATAAATGACCTGGAGGAAGGCGTAGAAGGATGGGTGAGTAAATTTGCATATGACACTAAAGTCGGTGGAGTTGTGGACAGTGCAGAAGGATGTTACAAGTTACAGAGGGACATAGATAAGCTGCAGCGCTGGGCTGAGAGGTGGCAAATGGAGTTTAATGCAGAAAAGTGTGAGGTGATTCATTTTGGAAGGAATAACAGGAAGACAGAGTATTGGGCTAATGGTAAGATTCTTGGCAGTGTGGATGAGTAGAGAGATCTCGGTGTCCATGTACATAGATCCCTGAAAGTTGCAACCCAGGTAGAGAGGGTTGTTAAGAAGGCGTATGGTGTGTTAGCTTTTATTGGTAGCGGGATTGAGTTTCGGAGCCATGAGGTCATGTTGCAGCTGTACAAAACTCTGGTGCGGCCGCATTTGAAGCATTGCGTGCAATTCTGGTCGCCGCATTATAGGAAGGATGTGGAAGCATTGGAAAGGGTGCAGAGGAGGTTTACCAGAATGTTGCCTGGTATGGAGGGAAGATCTTATGAGGAAAGGCTGAGGGACTTGAGGCTGCTTTCGTTAGAGAGAAGAAGGTTAAGAGGTGACTTAATTGAGGCATACAAGATGATCAGAGGATTGGATAGGGTGGACAGTGAGAGCCTTTTTCCTCGGATGGTGATGTCTAGCACGAGGGGACATAGCTTTAAATTGAGAGGAGATAGATATAAGACAGATGTCAGAGGTAGGTTCTTTACTCAGAGAGTAGGCAGGGCGTGGAATGCCCTGCCTGCAACAGTAGTGGACTCGCCAACACTAAGGGCATTCAAATGGTCATTGGATAGACATATGGACGATAAGGGAATAGTGTAGATGGGCTTTAGAGTGGTTTCACAGGTCGGCGCAACATCGAGGGCCGAAGGGCCTGTACTGCGCTGTAATGTTCTATGTTCTATGGTGAGGATTGGAGGTATAGAGGGATTGGACATCCTGGTGGGGAATGGAGGGAGGGGGTTTGGACACCCTGGAGGGAATGGAGGTATAGAGGGATCGGACATCCTGGTGGGCAATGGAGGGAGAGGGATTGGACATCCTGGTGGGGAATGGGGGTATAGAGGGATTGGACATTTTGGTGGGGAATGGAGGTACAGAGGGATTGGACATTTTGGTGGGTAATGGAGGTATAGAGGGATTGGTCACCTTGGTGAGGAATGGAGGTATAGAGGGATTGGACATCCTGGTGGGGAATGGGGGTATAGCGGGATTAGACACCCTGGTTGGGGCTGGAGGGGAAGGGATTGGACATCCTGGTGGGGAATGGGGGTATTGAGTTTTTGGACACCCTGACGGGGAATGGAAATAGAGGGTTTGGATATCCTGGTGGGGAATGGAGGGAGAGGTATTGGACATCCTGGTGGGGAATGGGGGTATAGTGGGATTGAACACCCTGACGGGGAATGGGGGTATAGAGGGATTGGACATCCTGTTGGGGAATGGAGGTATAGCGGGATTGGACATCCCGGAGGGGAATGGGGGTATAGAGGGATTGGACATCCTGGTGGGGAATGGGGTTATAGAGGGATTGGACATCCTGGTGGGGAATGGAGGTATAGAGGGATTGGACATCCCGGTGGGGAATGGAGGTATAGAGGGATTGGACACCCTGGTGGGGAATGGGGTTATAGAGGGATTGGACATCCTGGTGGGGAATGGAGGTATAGAGGGATTGGACATCCTGGTGGGGAATGGAGGTATAGAGGGATTGGACATCCTGGTGGGGAATGGAGGTATAGAGGGATTGGACATCCCGGAGGGGAATGGGGTATAGAGGGATTGGACATTCTGGTGGGGAATGGAGGTATAGCGGGATTGGACATCCTGGTGGGGAATGGGGTTATAGAGGGATTGGACATCCTGGTGAGCAACGAAGGTATAGAGGGATTGGACATCCTGGTGGGGAATGGGGGTATAGAGGGATTGGGCATCCTGGTGGGGCATGGGGTATAGAGGGATTGGGCATCCTGGTGGGGAATGGGGGTATAGAGGGATTGGACATCCTGGTGGGGAATGGGGTATAGAGGGATTGGACATCCTGGTGGGGAATGGGGTATAGAGGGATTGGACATCCCGGTGGGGAATGGGGGTATAGAGGGATTGGGCATCCTGGTGGGGAATGGGGTATAGAGGGATTGGACATCCCGGTGGGGAATGGGGGTATAGAGGGATTGGACATCCTGGTGGGGCATGGGGTATAGAGGGATTGGACATCCCGGTGGGGAATGGGGGTATAGAGGGATTGGACATCCTGGTGGGGCATGGGGTATAGAGGGATTGGACATCCCGGTGGGGAATGGGGGTATAGAGGGATTGGACATCCTGGTGGGGAATGGGGGTATAGAGGGATTGGACATCCTGGTGGGGCATGGGGTATAGAGGGATTGGACATCCCGGTGGGGAATGGGGGTATAGAGGGATTGGACATCCCGGTGGGGAATGGGGTTATAGAGGGACTGGACATCCTGGTGGGGAATGGGGGTATAGAGGGATTGGGCATCCTGGTGGGGCATGGGGGTATAGAGGGATTGGGCATCCCGGTGGGGAATGGGGGTATAGAGGGATTGGGCATCCATGGAAAAGCAATTAGGACCAGGGAACTGCAAGTTGTGGATGTGAAGTAGGGCATCGGAGGAATCACGGATGTCGGTGGGAAGGAATTGGAGACTGGCTAGAGGATGGAGTCAGGGTAAGAAGTAATGAGTTCAATGGGGCAGGAACAGGTTGACACGATGGGCCTACCCGGACAGTCATGTTTGTGGATTATGTCCATTGCTCAGGAAATCTAAAACACGGGGCACAGTCTCAGGATATGGGGGCGATCATTCAGGACTGAGATGAGAAATTTTGTAACTGAAAGAGTTGTGAATCTTTGGAATTTACCTCAGAGGCTTCTGGATCATTGAATATATTTAATTTTGGGATAGACAAATTTTTGATTTCTGGGGAAATTAAGGGATTTGGGGAGTGAGCGGAAAAATGGAGTTGAAGCACAAGTTCAGCCATAATCACATTGAATGACGGAGCAGGCTCGACCGGCCGAGTGGTCTATTCCTATCACTCGTATTCTTATCAAGGACTTCCAGAAGGCATTTCATATAATATCCAGAGACATTGGCCAGCGTTCAACATCAGGAACATCATTATCATCAGGCCCATACATCGGAATCATCCCCCCCACATCACACAATCCATCCATGGCGGAACAGCGCAAAGCACAACGCATCTCCCAAGGCATGCCCCTGGCGAGCAATATTCCTAGGGGACCTCCGGTGTGTGCAGCACTCAGGGGAAAAGGGCCATGTTTGGGTGGTACCTTGGCATAAAGCTGGCACCCCTGACACCCCTTCAGTATGACCTGGATAGTGCCTGGGCGCTGCCAGGGTAGTGCCGGCTGTGTCGAGGAGTACACCTGGGTCCTGGTGTGTCCTGAATCATTGAGTGTCTAAGTTGATGCAGGGCAGGCATATCAAAGGCCGCCCTACCAGTTGTATGTCGTGGGACCTGCTGCACAATATGGCAGAGAAAGCTGCTGTCAATGGCCCAACGTCGCTTTTCCCGTCTGATATTGGCCCTTGCAGATATCGGGACAATCCCAGCCATTAAATAATTAGGAAAGCTAAGAGAATGTTTTCATATATTACGAAGGGAATTGAATGCAAAAGTTAGAGAGGTTATGCTTCAGTTGTACAGGACACTAGTGAGATCACATTTGGAGTGCAGTATTTGGATACTTGTGGGGGAGGGGACCTACCAGGGGTAAGCCATGGCATACGGGCCTCTGGCACGGAGTCTGTCCCTGTTGCTCAGAAGGGAAGGGGGGAGAGGAGCAGAGCATTAGTAATTGGGGACTCGATAGTCAGGGGCACAGATAGGAGATTTTGTGGGAGCGTGAGAGACTCACGTTTGGTATGTTGCCTCCCAGGTGCAAGGGTACTTGATGTCTCGGATCGTGTTTTCCGGGTCCTTAAGGGGGAGGGGGAGCAGCCCCAAGTCGTGGTCCACATTGGCACTAACGACATAGGTAGGAAAGGGGACAAGGATGTCAGGCAGGCTTTCAGGGAGCTAGGATGAAGCTCAGAACTAGAACAAACAGAGTTGTTATCTCTGGGTTGTTGCCCGTGCCACGTGATAATGAGATGAGGAATAGGGAGAGAGAGCAATTAAACACGTGGCTACAGGGATGGTGCAGGCGGGAGGGATTCAGATTTCTGGATAACTGGGGCTCTTTCTGGGGAAGGTGGGACCTCTACAGACAGGATGGTCTGAACCTGAGGGGTACAAATATCCTGGGGGGGAGATTTGTTAGTGCTCTTTGGGGGGGTTTAAACTAATGCAGCAGGGGCATGGGAACCTGGATTGTAGTTTTAGGGTACGGGAGATTGAGAGTATAGAGGTCAGGAGCACAGATTTGACTTCGCAGGAGGGTGCCAGTGTTCAGGTAGGTGGTTTGAAGTGTGTCTACTTCAATGCCAGGAGTAAACGAAATAAGGTAGGGGAACTGGCAGCATGGGTTGGTACCTGGGACTTCGATGTTGTGGCCATTTCGGAGACATGGATAGAGCAGGGACAGGAATGGTTGTTGCAGGTTCCGGGGTTTAGGTGTTTTAGTAAGCTCAGAGAAGGAGGCAAAAGAGGGGGAGGTGTGGCGCTGCTAGTCAAGAACAGTATTACGGTGGCAGAGAGGATGCTAGATGGGGACTCTTCTTCCGAGGTAGTATGGGCTGAGGTTAGAAACAGGAAAGGAGAGGTCACCCTGTTGGGAGTTTTCTATAGGCCTCCTAATAGTTCTAGGGATGTAGAGGAAAGGATGGCGAAGATGATTCTGGATAAGAGCGAAAGTAACAGGGTAGTTATTATGGGAGACTTTAACTTTCCAGATATTGACTGGAAAAGATATAGTTTGAGTACATTAGACGGGTCGTTTTTTGTACAATGTGTGCAGGAGGGTTTCCTGACACAATATGTTGACAGGCCAACAAGAGGCGAGGCCACATTGGTTTGGTTTTGGGTAATGAACCAGGCCAGGTGTTAGATTTGGAGGTAGGTGAGCACTTTGGGGACAGTGACCACAATTCGGTGACGTTTACGTTAGTGATGGAAAGGGATAAGTATACCCCGCAGGGCAAGAGTTATAGCTGGGGGAAGGGCAATTATGATGCCATTAGACATGACTTGGGAGGGGTAGGTTGGAGAAGTAGGCTGCAAGTGTTGGGCACACTGGATATGTGGAGCTTGTTCAAGGAACAGCTACTGCGTGTTCTTGATAAGTACGTACCGGTCAGGCAGGGAGGAAGGCGTCGTGCGAGGGAACCGTGGTTTACCAAAGAAGTGGAATCTCTTGTTAAGAGGAAGAAGGAGGCCTATGTGAAGATGAGGTGTGAAGTTTCAGTTGGGGCGATGGATAGTTACAAGGTAGCGAGGAAGGATCTAAAGAGAGAGCTAAGACGAGCAAGGAGGGGACATGAGAAGTATGTGACAGGTAGGATCAAGGAAAACCCAAAAGCTTTCTATAGGTATGTCAGGAATATAAGAATGACTAGGGTAAGAGTAGGGCCAGTCAAGGACAGGGATGGGAAATTGTGTGTGGAGTCTGAAGAGATAGGCGAGATACTAAATGAATATTTTTCGTCAGTATTCACTCAGGAAAATGAGAATGTTGAGGAGGAGAATGCTGAGACCCAGCCTATTAGAATAGATGGCATTGAGGTACGTAGGGAAGAGGTGTTGACAATTCTGGACAGGCTGAAAATAGACAAGTCCCCGGGGCCTGATGGAATTTATCCTAGGATTCTCTGGGAAGCCAGGGAAGAGATTACTGAGCCTTTGGCTTTGATTTTTATGTCATCATTGGCTACAGGAATAGTGCCAGAGGACTGGAGGATAGCAAATGTGGTCCCTTTGTTCAAGAAGGGGAGTAGAGACAACCTCGGCAACTATAGACCGGTGAGCCTCACGTCTGTTGTGGGTAAAGTCTTGGAGGGGATTATAAGAGACAAGATTTATAATCATCTAGATAGGAATAATATGATCAGGGATAGTCAGCATGGCTTTGTGAAGGGTAGGTCATGCCTCACAAACCTTAGAGTTCTTTGAGAAGGTGAGTGAACAGGTAGACAAGGGCAGAGCAGTTGATGTGTATATGGATTTCAGTTAAGTGTTTGATAAGGTCCCCCACGGTAGGCTATTGCAGAAAATACGGAGGCTGGGGATTGAGGGTGATTTAGAGATGTGGATCAGAAATTGGCTAGCTGAAAGAAAACAGAGGGTGATGGTTGATGGGAAATGTTCAGAATGGAGTTCAGTTACAAGTGGCGTACCACAAGGATCTGTTCTGGGGCCGTTGATGTTTGTCATTTTTATAAATGACCTAGAGGAGGGCGCAGAAGGGTGGGTGAGTAAATTTGCAGACGACACTAAAGTCGGTGGTGTTGCCAACAGTGCGGAAGGATGTTGCAGGTTACAGAGGGATATAGATAAGCTGCAGAGCTGGGCTGAGAGGTGGCAAATGGAGTTTAATGTAGAGAAGTGTGAGGTGATTCACTTTGGAAGGAATAACAGGAATGCGGAATATTTGGCTAATGGTAAAATTCTTGGAAGTGTGGATGAGCAGACGGATCTCAGTGTCCATGTACATAGATCCCTGAAAGTTGCCACCCAGGTTGATAGGGTTGTGAAGAAGGCCTATGGAGTGTTGGCCTTTATTGGTAGAGGGATTGAGTTCCGGAGTCGGGAGGTCATGTTGCAGCTGTACAAAACTCTGGTACGGCCGCATTTGGAGTATTGCGTACAGTTCTGGTCACCTCATTATAGGAAGGACGTGGAAGCTTTGGAATGGGTGCAGAGGAGATTTACCAGGATGTTGCCTGGCATGGAGGGAAAATCTTATGAGGAAAGGCTGATGGACTTGAAGTTGTTTTCGTTAGAGAGAAGAAGGTTAAGAGGAGACTTAATAGAGGCATACAAAATGATCAGAGGGTTAGATAGGGTGGACAGTGAGAGCCTTCTCCCGCGGATGGATATGGCTGGCACGAGGGGACATAGCCTTAAACTAAGGGGTAATAGATAAAGGACAGAGGTCAGAGGTAGGTTCTTTACGCAAAGAGTGGTGAGGCCGTGGAATGCCCTACCTGCAATAGTAGTGAACTCGCCAACATTGAGGGCATTTAAAAGTTTATTGGATAAGCATATGGATGATAATGGCATAGTGTAAATTAGATGGCTTTTGTTTCGGTGCAACATCGTGGGCCGAAGGGCCTGTACTGCGCTGTATCATTCTATGTTCTATTGTCACTTTATTTAAGGAAAGATGAAAATGGATTGGAATCAGTTTTTGGAGTAGGTGGAGCCCAGGCTTGAAGTCACTATCAGATTAGACATGATCATATTAAATGGTGGAGCAGGCTGGAGGGGCTGAATGGCTTCCTGCTGCTTCTTTCTGTTTAGGCAATCGAGACTCCAGGATGGTATGTTGCCTCCCTGGTGCAAGGGTCAAGGATGTCTCGGAGCGGCTGCAGGACATTCTGGTGGTGGGGGGGAGGGTGAACATAGGCACCAACGATATAGGTAAAAAACGGGACGAGGTCCGACAAGCTGAATCTGGGGAGCTAGGAGATAAACTAAAAAGTAGGACCTCAAAGGTAGTAATCTCAGGATTGCTACCAGTGCCACGAGCTAGTTAGAGTAGGAATGTCAGGATAGAGAGGATGAATACGTGGCTCGAGAGATGGTGCAAGAGGGAGGGATTCAAATTCCTGGGACATTGGAACCGGTTCTGGGGGAGGTGGGACCAGTACAAACTGGACGGTCTGCACCTGGGCAGGACTGGAACCAATGTCCTAGGGGTGTGTTTGCTCGAGCTGTTGGGGAGAGTTTAAACTAATGTGGCAGGGGGATGGGAACCGATGCAGGAAGTTGGAAGGTAGTAAAACAGGGACAGAAATAAAAGGCAGTAAGGGGGAAAGTGTAAGGCAGAGAAGCCATAGTCAAAAATCCAAAAGGGCGACAGTACAAGGTACAGTGACTGAGGGGAGCTCAGTGAATAGGACCAGGAATACTAAAAGAAATAAAACGGGAAGTGAAAACATTAATGGTAAGCGACGCGGCAGTATATTACATGAAGATATGGGTTCAACGACAAGGAAAATTAGGAGAAAGGTTAAGAGGAAATATAACTTAGGAGAGGTTACTGATCGAGGTGTTAAGATTCAGAACAGAGGTAAAAAAGCCAACATAACTGTACTTTACCTGAATGCTCGTAGTATTCGGAATAAGGTAAATGAGTTGATGGCGCAAATCATCGTGAATGACTATGATTTAGTGGCCATTACTGAAACATGGTTAAAGGATGGTCACGACTGGGAGTTAAATATCCGAGGTATCAAACTTTTCGGAAGGACAGAGTGGATGGTAAGGGAGGTGGTGTAGCTCTGTTATTTAAGGATGACATCCGGGCAACAGTAAGGGATGACATCGGTGCTATGGAGGATAAGGTTGAATCCATTTGGCTGGAAATCAGGAGTAGTAAGGCGAAAAAGTCACTGATAGGAGTAGTCTATAGGCCACCAAATAGTAACATTATGGTGAGGCAGGCAATAAACAAAGAAATAACAGATGCATGTAGAAATGGTACAGCAGTTATTTCATAGAATTTCATAGAATTTACAGTGCAGAAGGAGGCCTTTCGGCCCATCGAGTCTGCACCGACTCTTGGCAAGAGCACCCTACCCAAGGTCCACACCGCCACCCTATCCCCATAACCCAGTAACCCCACCCAACACTAAGGGCAATTTTGGACACTAAGGGCAATTTATCATGGCCAATCCACCTAACCTGCACATCTTTGGACTGTGGGAGGAAACCCACGCACACACGGGGAGGATGTGCAGACTCCGCACAGACAGTGACCCAAGCCGGAATCGAACCTGGGACCCTGGAGTGTGAAGCAATTGTGCTATCCACAATGCTACCGTGCTGCCCAAGTTATCATGGGGGATTGGTTGGTCATGTTGATTGGTTTAACCAGGTCGGTCAAGGCAGCCTTCAGGAGGAGTTTATAGAATGTATCCGCGATAGTTTCCTAGAACAGTATGTAATGGAACCTACGAGGGAACAAGCGGTCCTAGATCTGGTCCTGTGTAATGAGACAGGATTGATTCAGGATCTCATAGTTAAGGATCCTCTCGGAAGGAGCGATCACAATATGGTGGAATTTAAAATACAGTTGGAGGGTGAGAAGGTAAAATCAAGCACTAGTGTTTTGTGCTTAAACAAAGGAGATTACAATGGGATGAGAGAAGAACTAGCTAAGGCAGACTGGGAGCAAAGACTTTATAGTGAAACAGTTGAGGAACAGTGGATAACCTTCCAAGTGATTTCTCACAGTGCTCAGCAAAGGTTTATACCAACAAAAAGGAAGGACGGTAAAAAGAGGGAAAATCAACCGTGGATATCTAAGGAAATAAGGGAGAGTATCAAATTGAAGGAAAAAACATACAAAGTAGCAAAGATCAGTGGGAGATTAGAGGACTGGGAAATCTTTAGGGGGCAACAGAAAGCTACTAAAAAAGCTATAAAGAAGAGTAAGATAGATAATGAGAGTAAACTTGCTCAGAATATAAAAACAGATAGTAAAAGTTTCTACAAATACATAAAATAAAAAAGAGTGGCTAAGGTAAATATTGGTCCTTTAGAGGATGAGAAGGGAGATTTAATAATGGGAGATGAGGAAATGGCTGGGTCAGTCTTCACAGTGGAAGACACAAATAACATGCCAGTGACTGATGGAAATGAGGCTATGACAGGTGAGGACCTTGAGAGGATTGTTATCACCAAGGAGGTAGTGATGGGCAAGCTAATGGGGCTAAAGGTAGACAAGTAGCATGGAAAGAGGATTGGTTAATTAATGGAAAGCAAAGAGTGGGGATTAATGGGTGTTTCTCCGGTTGGCAATCAGTAGCTAGTGGTGTCCCTCAGGGATCAGTGTTGGGCCCACAACTGTTCACAATTTACATAGATGATTTGGAGTTGGGGATCAAGGGCAATGTGTCCAAGTTTGCAGACGACACTAAGATGGTCAAGCAAAAAGTGCAGAGGATACTGGAAGTCTGCAGAGGGATTTGGATAGGCTAAGTGAATGGGCTAGGGTCTGGCAGATGGAATACAATGTTGACAAATGTGAGGTTATCCATTTTGGTAGGAATAACAGCAAAAGGGATTTTTATTTAAATGATAAAATATTAAAACATGCTGCTGTGCGGAGAGACCTGGGTGTGCTAGTGCATGAGTCGCAAAAAGTTGGTTTACATGTGCAACAGGTGATTAAGAAGGCAAATGGGATTTTGTCCTTCATTGCTAGAGGGATGGAGTTTAAGACTAGGGAGGTTATGCTGCAATTATATAAGGTGTTGGTGAGGCCACACCTGGAGTATTGTGTTCAGTTTTGGTCTCCTTACTTGAGAAAGGACGTACTGGCACTGGAGAGTGTGCAGAGGAGATTCACTAAGTTAATCCCAGAGCTGAAGGGGTTGGATTACGAGGAGAGGTTGAGTAGACTGGGACTGTACTCGTTGGAATTTAGAAGGATGAGGGGGGATCTTATAGAAACATATAAGATTATGAAGGGAATAGATAGGATAGATGCGGGCAGGTTGTTTCCACTGGCGGGTGAAAGCAGAACTAGGGGGCATAGCCTCAAAATAAGGGGAAGTAGATTTAGAACTGAGTTTAGGAGGAACTTCTTCACCCAAAGGGTTGTGAATCTATGGAATTCCTTGCCCAGTGAAGCAGTAGAGGCTCCTTCATTAAATGTTTTTAAGATAAAGATAGATAGTTTTTTGAAGAATAAAGGGATTAAGGGTTATGGTGTTCGGGCCGGAAAGTGGAGCTGAGTCCACAAAAGATCAGCCATGATCTCATTGAATGGTGGAGCAGGCTCGAGGGGCCAGATGGCCTACTCCTGCTCCTAGTTCTTATGTTCTTATTCGTATTTCCTTGTCTTTAACCAGAGTGATATGTGCAAATTTTCAATCTTCAGGAAATTATCCTGAATTGAGAAAGCTATGGAAGATTATAATAGGGGCATCTGTACTCTTCTCAAATACATCCTTCAAAACTTTGGGATGGCAACCAATTGATGTCAGAGATTTGTCAAGCTATAGCGGGTATTAGTTTTCCTATTACTGCTCGTTTGCTTATATAATTTTGGTGAGTCCCTAATTCAATGGTAGATTTCTTGGATATCGGTACACTGACTCTTCCTCTACTGTAACTAGTGCTACTAGGTTAATAAGCAGAATATTCTCTATTTTCTTCTTTTCATTGACCACATCACTGTTTCCAATTTTCAAGGGGCTCACATTGCTCCTGATGACTATTTTTCTTAATATAATTGTAACATGTATTGGATGGATTTTGATGGTTCTTGCCTGTTTCTTTTCATTTCAATTATAATTAGTTCCACTTCCCTGATCTTTGCCATCAGCCTTGCAAATCTTTGCTTCTGAATATTTATCCAATTCTCTTTTGTAGGTTACTACCGAATCTGCTTCGTCCTACACTACAAGCAGCGCATCACAACAATCTGCTGTACAGAAACAAACTCCTCATCTTACTTCAGTTTATTTTGTCAATGACCTTGGGCGGGATTCTCCAATAATGGAGCTATGTCCCCACGCAGGCGTGAAAGGCTGCACCAACCACTCCGGCGTCAACGGTCCCCGATAATGGGGAATGCTCCCCTTCCTAGGGGGCTAGGTCGGCGCTGGCTGGGGTGGTCCCCGCAGCTCCAGCCGGCGCGGAACGGCCAGCGCGAGTTCATACATGTGGCGGAATGGCCGGCATGATTCCGCGCATGCGCGGGGGTTCCCTTTTCCACACCGGCCACCGAGCAATATGGCGGAGCCCAACAGGGGCCCGGTGTGGAAGAACATAGGCCCCCACGGAACCAGCCCACTCGCCGATCAGTAGGCCCCGATCGCGGGGCAGGCCACTGTGGGGGGGGCCCCCTCCGGAGTCGGATCCTCCCGCCCCCCCCCTCCAGGACGGCACCCGCAGACACACCTTCCAGGTCCCGCTGTGTGGGACCCGAGTAACCCACGGCGGGGGGACTCGGCCGAACTCGGTGACCACTCGGCCCCTCGGGGCCCGGAGTATCACCGGGGGGGGGGGGGGGGCGATTTCAACGGCCCCCGACCGGTGCGGCGGGAATCCTGCGGCCGGCCGAGAATCGGCGGGGGTGAATCGGAAAGCTGGCGGCGGGGCGCAATTCTCACGCCCCCCCCCCAGGGATTCTCCGACCCGGTGTGGGATTGGAGAATCCCGGCCCTTAACTCTGTTTTGTCTGGTTACTGACTTGCCACTGGGAACAGTTATTCATTCATTGCTCATGATTTTGAACATATATTAAATCACCCAGGGAGAACAATTTGAGCTTGTCTAATCTCACCACGTAACATTTTTCATCCTTTAAACAAAGAACACTATGTTAAGCAGCTTTAAAATTAAAGCAATTTATTGTACAAAGACTGCATATTCTATAATACCAACTATAAGCAGAATACACCATCATCAAAATAATAAATATTGGAATAGATTCAAACTACAAATTATACTTAAAAGTGTTTAATTATGTTTCCAATACAGCTTTGCTCGAGTATATTGCAAGTGGTGTAATGCCAGGCGTCCTCAAGGACCTTGGCCCAAATAATAAAGCACTTACTTTCAAATATTGTCAGAAATAAATAGAATTTATATTTACGCATTTCAAAAAGAACATATTAAATCATTTAACAATTCAATAGATAAACAGAATTCCTTCTTCTGGAAAGGATGATTTTTGTGACTGGCTAGTTTCTGAAGCTAGTTTTTAAAATCCATGTTATTGAACTAAAAGCTTTTCTGCCGTTGCCCTCTGTGTGATTCTCTGTTTTCTCTTCCTATTAAATAGACGAAGTCCAAACTGATTGTCTCTCTGTCCCCTGCGTCTCTTTCTTTGTCCCATCCTCATGTTATTCACTGCTGATTGTCCCAGGGATGTCTGCAGAGTCTGGAATACATTCTGCTGGCTCACCTGCCTCTCATTACAGTTGAAGGTCAATGCAACACCTACATTAAACTTCATTACTCTGGATACACTGTCTGAACTTCCATCAAAGCATCTCCCCAGTGCTGTTTCCTTGGCTGTCCTTGGATCCTGATCAGTTACTGTGTAAATTCCATAATTGTGGCCAAGCGGATCGAGTGGAGCCAACATGGTAAACTCACTGGTATCATTGTTGACAGCAAGAGGAAGATGGTTAACCAGATATTCCTGTAACATATTGTTCACACTTTCTCTGTGGCAGTCATTTTGGGGAATAATCTTCACTAATGTGCGGTCAATTCGTTCTTGGTCATAGAGCATTCCACTACACTTGAATTCCAAACAAACAGCAGAGATTCCCCATTGGTCCACAGCACGAGTACTCCGCACATCACGAATGCCGTAAATCTCTCCAACTGTCCGAGGGTGAGTCCCTCCCATGTTTCGAGATCTCACAGTAATCTCCTGAGGGCCATTGAGTTTCACCTTTATATAGCAAGCTCGAAATTCCAATGGTTTTGGCCACCAAGCAAGATAATCTTCTGTCCAACTCATTGGGTCATCCTCATTGAAAGCTACAGTGTTATAATCATATCTATCTCCTTCTACCCTGTAAAATCGGAAATGACCTGCACTAAATGAAGCTTCTTCGCATTCTTTTAAGCTTTCATAAGGGTAAATAGGACCATTCATTTCATCTGGGATGTTGGGAGTTGGTTTGGCTACATTTATTTTAAAAGCTGTCTTCTTAAGTTTGGCATCTTCATGATCTGACCTTCTATACTGTAGCCTATTTAAGTAAGACTGCTGAACACCTATTCTATTGAAATTCATTCTGGGGGAGGATGCCACCGCCTCAAGTTCTTCTCCTCCTAGAGTTGCCGTCACATAGGCAGTGTAAGCATCTGGCTGCTCATCATCACAGAATGCTGGCACGCAAGCTCCATTTGAACCAGTAATAACGCTGTCAAAACGACCCCAAGCCCTGGGATTAGAGGCAAAACCTTGCATGGGCTCTATATTAATCAGTGAAACAACAACTCTCTCTATCTGATCACTTGACATAAATCGGTCACTTCGAAAAGTTCTGACTTTCACATAACATCTTCTACTTTCAGGGACATCAAGGTTAAAAAGTCTTCTTTCTCGAATCTCCATATTACCCACCAGGAAGGTTCTCTCTTCTCGTTTACTTCGTTGACTTCTGATAAAGGTGAAATCACCTTCTTCTTCCCAGAAGCCTGTTTCAGGATTCAGTGACCACAGCTTCATGTTCTCCAAGTGTTTTGGCATTTTAACCTGTGCTGAGTCCAAAAAAACCTTTACTTGTCCTGCATTAAGGCTTTCTATTTCTGCTTCATCCATAAAATCAAGAGAAAACATGCCATATGTTCTCAAAGGAAGAATATCACCTTCTTCATTGATGAAATTCAGATCACTCTGGGCTGCTGAAGCTAAAGAGAGATCCCTTGGATCCAAGAACGTTACACTGGCTTTAACCAAGCCCCTGTAAATATCTCCATTTTGTCTGTAGAAAGAGTTGGGAGGAATCTCCAATTCCGCTATAGGATTTTGGCTTTCTATTGTCCCAAGAGGGATGGTATTGCTGATAGAACAATCCAGAGTGACCGCTGGCCTTTTCCTGACAAGTTTAATCTCATGAAACACGGAACCCCCTTTTTTGTTAAAGGGCAGGATTTTTGTTGTGTTCACAAACTTCTGATACCGATCCACAAAAGTGAGCACTAACCGATCACTGTCTGTAGGGACCTGAATGGAGAATGTTCCCCTGTACCCAGTCATACTGATCTTCTTTCCACTCATGAAAATCTGTCCAAACCGCATGGCTTCACCATTATCAGCAGCTACAGCACGACCACGGACAATTGTCCTGGTTTCAATGCACTTCTGACAGCCACAACTGCTGACCACCTTGATGGGAAGCATGTACTTGGTGCAGGAGATCTTCCTTTCCTCCAGTGTGACTGCCCCACAGCAGTATGCTATTTTATCTTTGCATCGTAACTCTGGCTCGTGTTCTCCTGTGCATGTTGTTACAGGACATTTTCCCACATTATAGTAAAAGGACTGAGTTAGATTCTGGTAACAGTCACGTGGAAGTTGGATGAAGTGACTCACAGGTTTGGGGTTGCATGGCGGATCACCCAGAGCTGTGAAAATAAGAACATCAATATTAAGCTTAGACTTTTATTTTATATCACATCTCCACAAAGCATCTGAAATCATTTCATAAATGATGATTTTAGTATGGTTGCAAAAGTGACACAGGAAGAATCCAGAAAAG
The DNA here is from genome assembly GCF_047496885.1 of Scyliorhinus torazame. Taxonomy (NCBI): domain Eukaryota; kingdom Metazoa; phylum Chordata; class Chondrichthyes; order Carcharhiniformes; family Scyliorhinidae; genus Scyliorhinus; species Scyliorhinus torazame. The sequence continues at coordinate 195,652 of NC_092718.1, read as the reverse complement.
GTGACTGCATTTCTTGTTGCAATGCTTTGAGGGAGGGAACATCATTCTGTGAAATTCACCATTTTCCTTCAGGAAATGCCACAAGATCTTCAACATCTACCTGAGCGCAAAGAATGGGACAGTGGTATTAGCACTAAGCAAATAATCCAGAGACCCAGGGCACCTGGGTTCAAAGCTCACCATGGCAAGTGATGAAATTCTGGAATAAAAATTTGGATCCAATAAAAATCTGGACTTAAAAGTCTAATGATGACCGTGGAAGCATTGTTGTAAAAATCCAAATGGTTCATTAATGCCATTTAGGCAGAATAATCATGAGATGTCGGAGCAGAAGTGGGCCATTCAGCCCATTCAGTTTGCTCCGCCATTGAATTGGATAATAACTGATCTGATCTGATAATCCTCAACTCCGCTTATCCCCAGGACTCTTGATTCCATTACTGATTAAAAATCTGTCTCTCTCAGCCTTGAACATACTGAACGACCCAGCCTCTACAGCTCTCTGCGGTAAAGAATTCCACAGATTCACTACCCTCTAAGAGAAGAAATTCCTCCTCATCTCTGTCTTAAATCAGTGACCCCTTACTCTGAGATTGTGCCCTCTGGTCTAGACTCTCCCATAAGAGGAAACATCAAAGAACAAAGAACATTACAGCACAGGAACAGGCCCTTCGGCCCTCCAAGCCTGCACTGACCACGCTGCCCATCGAACCTAAAACCTTCTACACTTCCTGGGTCCGTATCCCTCTATTCCCATCCTATTCATGTATTTGTCAAGACGCCCCTTAAATGTCACTATCATCCCTGATTCCACCACCTCCTCCGGTAGCGAGTTCCAGGCTCCCACCACCCTCTGTGTAAAAATCTTGCATCATACATCTCCTCTAAACTTTGTCCCTCGCACCTTAAACCTATGTCCCCCAGTAATTGACTTCCACCCTGGGGAAAAGTCTCTGACTATCCACTCTGTCTATGCCCCTCATAATTTTGTATACCTCTATCAGGTCTCCCCTCAACCTCCGTCGTTCCAGTGAGAACAAAACAAGATTCTCCAACCTCTCCTCATAGCTAATGCCCTCCATACCAGGCAACATTCTGGTAAATCTCTTCTGCACCCTCTCTAAAGCCTCCACATCCTTCTGGTAGTGTGGCGACCAGAATTGAACACTATACTCCAAGTGTGGCCTAACTAAGATTCTATACAGCTGCAACATGACTTGCCAATTCTGAAACTCAATGCCCCGGCCCATGAAGGCAAGCATGCCGTATGCCTTCTTGACTACCTTCTCCACCTGTGTTGCCCCTTTCAGTGACCTGTGGACCTGTACACCTCGATCTCTCTGACTTTCAATACTCTTGAGGGTTCTACCAGTCACTGTATGTTCCCTACCTGCATTAGCCCTTCCAAAATGATTACCTCACATTTGTCCGGATTAAACTCCATCTGCCATCTCTCCGCCCAAATCTCCAACCGATCTACATCCTGTTGTATCCTCTGACAGTCCTCCTCGCAATCCTCAATTCCACCAACCTTTGTGTCATCCGCAAACTCAGACCAGTTACATTTTCCTCCAAATGATTTATATATACTACAAAGAGCAAAGGTCCCAGCACTGATCCCTGCGGAACACCACTGGTCACAGCCCTCCAATCAGAAAACCACCCTTCCATTGCTGATCTCTGCCTTCTATGACCTAGCCAGTTCTGTATCCACCTTGCCAGCTCACCCCTGATCCCGTGTGACTTCACCTTTTGTACCAGACTGCCATGAGGGACCTTATCAAAGACCTTACTGAAGTCCATGTAAACAACATCCACTGCCCTACCCTCAATCATCTTCGTTACTTCCTCGAAAAACTCTATCAAGTTAGTGAGACACGACCGCCCCTTCACAAAACCATGCTGCCTCTCACTAATACGTCCATTTGCTTCCAAATGGGTAAAATCCTGTCTCGAAGAATCCTCTCCAATAATTTCCCTACCACTGAAGTAAGGCTCACCGGCCTATAATTTCCTGGATTATCCTTGCTACCCTTCTTAAACAAAGCAACAACATTGACTATTCTCCAGTCCTCCGGGACATCACCTGAAGACAGTGAGGATCCAAAGATTTCTGTCAAGGCCTCAGCAATTTCCTCTCTCGCCTCCTTCAGTATTCTGGGGTAGATCCCATTAGGCCCTGGGGACTTATCTACCTTAATGAACCTGGATAGGTGGTTGAGGTTTCAGTTGGGGAACATTTTGGGAGTAATGACCACAATTCCGTATGTTTTAGGGTACTTTTGGACAACTTTTCGAGTTAAGGCAAATTACGATAACATTAGACAGGAATTGAAGAATTTGGATTGGGTGCGGCTGTTGGAGGGTAAATCAACATCGGACATGTGGGAATCTTTCAAGCGACAGTTGATTAGGATTCAGGAAAGTCACGTTCCTGAGAGAATGAAGGATAAGTATGGGAAGTTTAGCGAGCCTTGGATAACGAGGATATTGTGAACCTCGTCAAAAAGAAAAAGGAGGCTTTTGTACGGTCTAGAAGGATGGGGACAGTCGAAACCCTTGAGGAGTATAAAGAAAGCAGGAAGGTACTGAAGCGGGAAATTAGGAGGGCGAGGAGGGGTCATGAAAAGTCCTTGGCAAGTAGGATTAAGGTGAATCCCAAAACTTTTTATTCATATGAAAGGATTGGACCACTTAAGGACAGTGGGTTGAGCCAGAGGAAAGGAATGAGTATTTTGCATTAATGTTCACCAAAGAAAAGGACTTTAGACTTCCAGTGGCTATGAAGGGGTAGGTCGCACATTTGGTGGCCCCTGCTCGGGTCGGGCCTTTGGGCCTTTTCCCCGATTTTTCTTCTCGGATTTTACTCGGAAAATTGATGGTGGACGTAATTATGAGGAGGAATCCCACACCAGTGCATGGAGAGGCGGACCAGGAGTGCTGGCAAAGGAAGAAATAGGCGAATGGAGAAGGCTTGGGCTGAGGCTGCAGCGGGAGAAAGCATGGCGGACGAGCGGGGTCCTGGCTCGACGACCCAGCGGTCAACGGAGCGGCTGATGCAGTTCATTCAGGAGGGTTTCGCCAAGCAGAAACTGGAATGCTGGGACCCGATTAAGGAATCGATTGCGCGGCTGGAACTTAGACTGGACGCTCAGGATTGGGCGATCCAGAAAGTGGAGAAGACACTGACTGAGCAGGAGGAACATGAACAGCAGTGGAGTTGGAGGTGGGGATGCTGAGAGACCAGCAGAAGAAGCTCCAGGAGAAGGTGGAGGACCGAGAGAATAGGTCCCACCGGCAGAACTTGAGAATCGTTGATCTCCCGGAGGGGTCCGAAGGAACGGACGCAGGGGCATATATAGCGGGCATGTTCGAGAAACTAATGGGGGATGGGATGTTCACCCGACCCCTGGAGGTGGACAGGGCTCACAGAGCGCTAGCGAGGAAGCCGCGTGGGGGACCCCCCGAGGGCAATGGTGGTGAGATTCCACAGCTACTTGGACAAGGAGTGTATTTTACCGTGGGCCAGGCAGACACGGAGCTGTAAGTGGGAGAACATCCTGCGTATCTTCCAAAATCTGAGCGCGGACGTAGCCAGGAGAAGAGCGGGATTCAACCAAATAAAGTTGACTCTTTTCAAGAAGAAGGTGAAGTTTGGACTGCTGTTTCCGGCCCGTCTTTGGGTCACGCATGAGGAGCAACATTTCTACTTTGAGTCGCCCGAGGAAGCGATAGTCTTCGCCAGAAGGAAAGGGCTGGTAGCGGACTGAGGTCTTTGAACTTTGCTGCAGTGTTCACGTTAAAAATGTTTTTACACTATATTTGTAATGCCTTCTGTATCGATCCTGGAACGGCCGCGTATTTGTGTGAGTTAAAGTTTGCATTTGTACTGGTGGGGGATGGAGGTGTGAATTTTTGATGTGGGGTTTTTGCTTTTCTTCGTGTTTATTTTGGTCAACTGAGCTGGGTTTGTTTTCTTTTGCATACGTGTGGCCGAGCGAGGGAGGGGGGGGAAACAAGAGGTGGGAAAATGTCTGGTACCATGGGCGGGGGCTACCAAGCAGATGTTATGCTTGTTGAAGGGGGTGGTTCTTATAGTGCTGTTATTGGGGGGGGGGGGGGGGGGGGGGGGGAGTGGGAGGGACCTGTTCTGCTGACGGGGGAGGGAATTTTGCTGGGGGACAAACGGGAGGTCGGGGACGGAGGCTGCCTGGGGGCGGGCCTGCAGATGCGCGAGCTGGAGACTGGCTCAAGAAAGGTGATGGCTGATTGGCGGAGGGGGGACGGGGCGAGAAGTCCCCCCAACCAGCCTGATCACCTGGAACGTTAGAGGGCTAAATGGGCCGGTTAAGAGGGCACGGGTGTTTGCATTTGAGGGGATTGAAGGCGGACGTGGTAATGTTACAGGAGACGCACCTCAGGGTAACCGATCAGATTAGATTAAGGAAGGGATGGGTTGGACAGGTATTTCACTCGGGGCTGGACTCTAAGACTAGTGGGGTCGCGATCCTGATTAATAAGCGAGTGTCATTCGGGGCGGGAAGAATAGTTGCGGATGTGGGAGGCCCTTGCCTCATGGTTAGTGGGAAGCTAGAAGGGCTGCCGGTGGTACTCGTGAATGTGTGTGTGCCAAATTGGAATGATGTGGAGTTCATAAGGAGGATGTTGGGGAAGATCCCGGACCTGGATTCGCATAAGTTGGTCATGAAGGGGGCACTTCAACACAGTCATTGCCCCAAGGTTAGACCGGTCGAGCTCAAGGACAGGAAGGGTGCCAGCAATGGCAAAGGAGCTAATGGGGTTTATGGAGCAAAGGGGGGGGGGCATGGAGATTTGGGCGGCCGAGAGTGAAAGAGTTCTCCTTCTACTCACACGTGCATAAAGTGTACTCCCGGATCAATTTCTTTATTCTGAGCAGGGCTTAACCGACGGGGGTAGTGGACACTGAGTATTCAGCGATCACGATCTCGGATCCTGCCCCACACTGGGTGGATCTACAGGTGAGCAAGGAGGGTGGCCAACGCTCGCACTGGAGGCTGGATGTCGGACTGTTAGCGGAGGAGGAGGTGTGCGGGCGGGTGAGGAAATGTATCCAGAACTATCTGGAAGTTGATGACACAGGGGAAGTCTCTGCTGCGGTGCTGCGGTGGTCTGGGAGGCGCTGAAGGCGGTGGTCAGAGGGGAGCTGATCTCAATACAGGCCCACAGGGAGAAGTAGACAGAGCAGAGATGGACTGACTGATAAGGGAAATACTTCAGGTCGACAGGAGATATGCGTAGACCACAGAGACAGGGCTTTTAAGGGAACGACAGGTGGAGTTTGGCTTGTTAACCACAGGGAAGGCGGTGGAGCAGCTGAGGAAGGCGAGGGGAGGTGATATCTGAGTATGGAGAGAAGGCCAGCAGAATGTTTGAGCAGCACTCAGAAAGAGGGAGGCAGCCAGGGAGATTGGGAAAGTAAGGGACGGGGATGGGAACCTGGTCGGAGATTCAGCAGGGGTTAATAGGGCATTCAAGGAGTTTTACAGCAGACTGTATGAGTCGGAACCCCCAGCTGGGGCGGAGGGGATGAGGCAATTCTTAGGGGGGCTGAGGTTCCCGAAGGTGGACGGGGGGTTGGTATGAGGGCTGGGGGTCCCGATCGGGTTGGAGGAAATAGCAGAAGGGCTGAAGGCCTTGCAGTCGGGTAAAGCCCCAGGGCCGGACGGGTACCCAGTGGAGTTTTATAAAAGGTTCTCTGGAATATTGGGGTCGCTGTTGATGAGGACATTCAATGAGGCAAGGGAGCGTGGGGTGCTTCCCCCGACGATGTCACAGGCCACTATCTCATTGATCCTGAAGCGGGACAAGGACCTGGAGCTATGCGGGTCGTACAGACTGATCTACTTATTAAATGTAGACGCCAAACTGTTGGCCAAAATCTTGTCCTCTAGGAATGAAGACTGCGTTCCGGATCAGATGGGATTTGTTAAGGGTAGGCAGTTGGCAGCCAATGTAAGAAGGTTGTTAAATGTGATCATGATGCCCCCAGAGGGTAGGGACGTAGAGGTAGTGGTCGCAATGGACGCAGAGAAGGCCTTTGATCGGGTGGAATGGACCTATCTGTGGGAGGTGCTGGGGCGGTTTGGGTTTGGACGGGGCTTCATCGACTGGGTCAGACGTCTGTATCAGACGCCCGTGGCAAGTGTTCGGATGACCAGGTTGGCATCGGGCTTTTTCGGGCTGCACTGGGGGACGAGACAGCAATGCCCCTTCTCCCCACTGCTGTTTGCGCTGGCCATAGAGCCGCTGGCAATTGCGCTGAGAGCCTCACGGGACTGGAAGGAGCTGGTTCGGGGAGGGGTGGAACACAGAGTCTCGCGATACACAGATTACTTGCTCCTATATGTCCTGACTAGTAGACCAAATGAAGGAAGACTTCCGAAGATGGGACACGCTCCCGCTATCACTGGCTGGGAGGGTACAGACGGTGAAAATGACGTCCTCCCGAGTTTCCTGTTTGTGTTTCAGTGTCTCCCCATCTTTATTCCACGCGTCTTCTCTAAACGGATTATCAAGGTGATCTCTGGCTTTGTATGGGCGGGTAAGACCCTGCGAGTTAAAAGGGGGATGCTGGAGCGTAGCCAGAGGGCGGGCTGGCGCTGTCAAACTTCAGTAATTATTATTGGGCGGCAAATATATTCCTTTATTCTACAAAAAATTATCTATCTTTATCTTGAAAACAATTAATGAAGGAGCCTGGCTATTCTTTTTACGATTGAGTCCCCTATCACTATAGCCCTGCCATTTTTCTTTCTGCCCTTCTGCACCCCAGAATACTGAGGGAAGCAAAGGAGGAAATTTCTGGGGCTTTGACTGACATCTTTGTATCCTCATTGGCTCCAGGTGAGATCCCAGAGGAATGGAGAATAGCTAATGTGGTACCGCTGTTTAAGAAAGGGAGCAGGGAAAATTCAGGAAACTATAGGCCGGTGAGCCTCAAGTCGGTAGTAGGTAAATTATTGGAGAGAATTCTCAGGGACAGGATTGAAACCCATTTGGAAACAAATGGACTCATTAGTGATCGACAGCATGGTTTTGTGAAGGGGAGGTCGTACCTCACTAACCTGATCGGGTTTTTTGAGGTGGTGACAAAGATGATTGATGAGGGGAGGACGTGGATGTTATTTCCATGGACGTCAGTAAAGTCTTTGACAAGGTGCCTCATGGCAGACTGGTACAAAAGGTGAAGTCGCACTGGATCAGAGATGAGGTGGTAAGATGGATACAGAACTGGCTCGGTCACAGAAGGCAAAGGGTAGCAGTAGACGGGTGCTTTTCTGAATGGAAAGTTCTGACCTGTGGGATCACAGGGATCGGTGCTGGGGCCTCTGTTGTTTGTGGTGCACAGAAACGATTTGGAGGAAAATGTAGCCGGTCTGATTAGTAAGTTCGTGGATGACACCGAGGGTTGGTGGAGCGGCAGAGAGTGTTGAGGATTGTCAGAGGATACAGCAGGACAGAGATAGGTTGGAGACTTGGGCAGAGAAATGGCAAATGGAGTTTAATCCGGACAAATGTGAGGTAATACATTTTGGTCAGTCTAACATAGAGGGGAAATGTACCGTAAATGGCAAAACTCTGAGGAATATAGAAAGTCAGAGAGATCTGGGCGTGCAGGTTGACAGATCTTTGAAGGTGGCAACACAAGTGGACAAGGTAGTCAGAAAGCATACGGAATGCTTGCCCTCATTGGATGGGGCATCGAGTATAAAAACTGACAAGTCATGCTACAGTTGTATAGAACCTCGGTACGGCCGCACTTGGAATATTGCGCACAATTCTGGTCACCACACTACCAGAAGGATGTGGAGGCTTTGGAGAGGGTGCAGAGGAGGTTTACCAGGATGTTGCCTGGTCTGGAGGGTGTTAGCTATGCGGAGAGGCTGAATAGACTCGGACGGTTTTCATTAGAAAGATGGAGGTTGAGGGGTGACCTGATAGAGGTCTAGAAGATTATGAGGGGCATGGATAGAGTGGATGGGCAGGCACTCTTTCCCAGGGTGGAGGGGTCAGTCACCAGGGGGCATAGGTTTAAGGTCCTTGGGGCAAAGTTTAGAGGAGATGTGCGAGGCAGGTGTTTTACACAGAGGGTTGTGAGTGCCTGGAACGCGTTGCCAGGGGAGGTTGTGGAAGCAGATACATTAACGGCGTTCAAAAGGCATCTTGACAAACACATGGATAGGACGGGTATAGAGGGATACGGCACAAGGAAGTGCTGAGGGCTTTGGCAAAAGTTGGTATTATGACTGGTACAGGCTTGGCGGGCCGAAGGGCCTGGTCCTGTTTTTTGTTCTTTGACAGACAGGGTGATTTGATAAGGTGGATTCATAATTGGCTGAGCTGTAGGAGACAGAGGGTGAAGACAGACGGCTGCTTTAGTGACTGGAAGCCAGTGTCCAGTGGGGTATCACAGGGATCTGTGCTGGGTCCCCTAGTGTTTGTCATTTATATAAACAACATAGATGACTATGTGGGGGTGGGGGGGGGGGATCGGTAAGTTTGTGGATGACACAAAGATTGGCCGGGGGGTTAACAGTGAGGCTGAGTGTCTTGGGTAACAGGAAGATATAGACGGGATGGTCAAATGGGCAGAGAAGTGGCAGATGGAATTTAATCCTGAAAAGAGTGAGGTGATACACTTTGGAAGGAGTAATTGAACAAGGACGTATACTGTGAACGGTCTGACACTGGGAAGTTCCGGGGAACAAAGGGACCTTGCCGTGTTTGTCCAGAGATCTCTGAAGGCAGACGGGCAGGTTAATAGGGTGGTGAAAAAGGCATTTGGGACACTGGCTTTTATCAATCGGGGCATAGATTACAAAAGCAGGGAGGTCGTGTTGGAGTTGTGTAGAACATTGGTGAGGCCACAGCTGGAGCACTGTGTGCAATTCTGGTCGCCACATTATAGGAAGGATGAGATTGGACTGGAGGGGGTGCAGAGGAGCTTCACCAGGATGTTGCTGGGATGGAACATTTCAGTTATGAAGAGAGGTTGGATAGGCTGGGGTTGTTTTCACTGGAGCAGAGAAGACTGAGGGGCGACCTGATCGAGGTAGACAAGATTATGAGGGGCATGGACAGGGAAGATAGGGAGCAGCAAGGATCTGTTTTGGGGCCACTGCTGTTTGTCATTTTTATAAATGACCTGGAGGAGGGCGTAGAAGGATGGGTGAGTAAATTTGCAGATGACACTAAAGTCGGTGGAGTTGTGGACAGTGCGGAAGGATGTTACAAGTTACAGAGGGACATAGATAAGCTGCAGCGCTGGGCTGAGAGGTGGCAAATGGAGTTTAATGCAGAAAAGTGTGAGGTGATTCATTTTGGAAGGAATAACAGGAAGACAGAGTACTGGGCTAATGGTAAGATTCTTAGCAGTGTGGATGAGCAGAGAGATCTTGGTATCCATGTACATAGATCCCTGAAAGTTGCCACCCAGGTTGAGAGGGTTGTTAAGAAGGCGTACGGTGTGTTAGCTTTTATTGGTAGAGGGATTGAGTTTTGGAGCCATGAGGTCATGTTGCAGCTGTACAAAACTCTGGTGCGGCCGCATTTGGAGTATTGCGTGCAATTCTGGTCGCCGCATTATAGGAAGGATGTGGAGGCATTGGAAAGGGTGCAGAGGAGATTTACCAGGATGTTGCCTGGTATGGAGGGAAGATCTTATGAGGAAAGGCTGAGGGACTTGAGGCTGTTTTCGTTAGAGAGAAGAAGGTCAAGAGGTGACTTAATTGAGGCACACAAGATGATCAGAGGATTGGATAGGGTGGACAGTGAGAGCCTTTTTCCTCAGATGGTGATGTCCAGCACGAGGGGACATAGCTTTAAATTGAGGGGAGATATATATAAGACAGATGTCAGAGGTAGGTTCTTTACTCAGAGAGTAGTAAGGGCGTGGAATGCCCTGCCTGCAACAGTAGTGGACTCGCCAACACTAAGGGCATTCAAATGGTCATTGGATAGACATATGGACGATAAGGGAATAGTGTAGATGGGCTTTAGAGTAGTTTCACAGGTCGGCGCAACATCGAGGGCCGAAGGGCCTGTACTGCGCTGTAATATTCTATGTTCTAGCTTTTTCCCTTAGTTGAAGGGTCAGTTCGAGGGGGACACAAGTTCAAGGTGAGGGGTGGGACGTTCAGGGGAGGATTTGAGGAAAAACCTTTACCCAGAGGGTAGTGACGGTCTGCGATGCACTGCCTGGGAGGACGGTAGAGGCAGGATGCCTCACATAAGACCATAAAATATGGAAGCAGAATTAGGCCACTCGGCCCATCGAGTCTGCTCCGCCATTCAATCATGGCTGATATTTTCTCATCCCCATTCTCCTGCCTTCTCCCCATAACCCCTGATCCCCTTATTAATCTATCTATCTCTGTCTTAAAGACACTCAGTGATTTGGCCTCCACAGCCTTCTGCGGCAAAGAGTTCCACAGATTCACCACCCTCTGGCTGAAGAAATTCCTCCTCATCTCTGTTTTAAAGGATCGTCTCTTTAGTCTGAGATGGTGACCTCTGGTTTTAGTTTTTCCTACATGTGGAAATATCCTCTCCACATCCACTCTATCCAGGCCTCGCAGTATCCTGTAAGTTTCAATCAGATCCTCCCTCATCCTTCTAAACACCAACGGGTACAGACCCAGAGTCCTCAACCGTTCCTCATACGACATGTTCTTCATTCCAGAGATCATTCTTGTGAACCTCCTCTGGACCCTTTCCAAGGCCAACACATCCTTCCTTAGATACGGGGCCCAAAACTGTTCACAATACTCCGAATGGGGTCTGACCAGAGCCTTAAACAGTCTCAGAAGTACATCCCTGGTCCTGTATTCTAGCCCTCTCGACATGAAGAACTGAGAATGTCCAATTTACCTAACAGCACGTCTTTCGGGACTTGTGGGAGGAAACCGGAGCACCCGGAGGAAACCCACGCAGACACGGGGAGAACGTGCAGACTCCACACAGACAGTGACCCAAGCCGGGAATCGAACTTGGGACCCTGGCGCCGTGAGGCAACTGTGCTAACCACTGTGCTACTGTGAGGCCTCACAAGTCGTTTCAGTCGTTTCGCTATGGCACTATTCAGAGTAATACAAGGCAGTTCTTTTTGACATTTTGGTCAATATTTATCCCTCAACTAACATCAACAAAATAGACTCTCTGATCATTATCTCATTGTTGGTCTTGGAATCTTGTAGTGCTCAAAATTTTCACCACATTTACTGAATCGTAGAATTTACAGTGCAGAAGGCAGCCATTCCAAACTACACTTCAAAGAAAAAGAAAATCCTGCAGGTGCGGGAAATCTGAAATAAAATCAGAAAATGCTGGAAAAAACTCAGTCGGCCTAGCAGTGAGTGTGGAGAGAGCAATAGATAATGGGAGGGATTCTTCAGTCGCCGAATCGCGTTCGGGGAGCGGCCGGAGAATCCCCGTTTGTGCTGAAATCAGGGCCGGCGCCACTTCTGCGATGCTCTGCCCCCCAAAAAGGGCGTACTCGAAGAATGCTCCGCCTCCAATGGGCCAAGTTCCCGATGGCGGGGAACACAGACGTTTTTTTCCATGAACCCGGTGTGGCAGCTGCAGACTGTGTCCAGCGGCGATAGTCGGGTGGGAGCTGTTCCGCTGGCAGGGGGGGCTTTGGCGGCGTCTGGGGGCACTGGTGGGGGGTGGTCTGGGTGTGGCGAACCTGGTCAAAGGGGGCCAGTTTTTGGCAGACCGAGTCCGCAAGCGGCTGGTGCCATGTTGTACGGTGCAGCCATTGACCCGCCCATTCTCCAGCCGTATCCGCGGGGCTTTGCGCTGTGTGCCTCCTAGCTCCCCACAGGCGGAGGATCGGTGCAGCTTTTGCGCCATTTTTTCAGGGGCAAAACACCACTGTTCCCACGCTAGTCTGCAAATGGGAGAATCCAGCCCAATGGTTCGAGTCCTGCTCAATTTTTCGAGCACTTTCTGTTTTTACTTCATAAATTTATTGGATGTAAACTCTCAGGATGTGCTGAGGTTGTGAAAGAAGCTATATAAATGCAAGTAAGTCTATCCTTTAAAAAATGATCTTTCACTTGTGCATAAAGTATAAACATAGTCTGGATCTTTTCCAGGCATTGCCCAGCTTTACTAAGATTCCAACACAGACTGTAAGATAACTAAATCCCAAAATATTCTTACAAAATGATCTCTTGATTATAATGTGTTTAATTATTTATTTACCTATCACAGTAAGTGTTGCTGGTTGGGATCTGACAGAACCTGCAATGTTACTGGCTCGACACATGTATTGACCAGCATGCTGTGGCTTCAGCTGCCTTAACACCAGTGTACTATCATATTCATGTGTCTTCACGTCGAGTAAAGAACCGTTCTGATACCTGCAACAAACAAAACAGGGAGAAGCAATTTAAAGGAGAGAAACTCAGAATTTAAATGGAGCAGAGAAACACGAAAGCAATGACTCGGAACCTCCAGCTGCCTCCTCAGATCTGAAGCAGGTTCTGCAGACACGGAGTCATCGAGACATTTAAAGCACAGAAGGAGGCCATTCGGCCTGTTGAGTCCATGCTAGCTCTCCATGGAAAAATCCAAACAACCTCTTTCCCCTGTCTATTCCCATAACTCTAAAGTTTATTTTCATGGATTTCTAATCCAATTTCCCTTTGTGATCGGGAGCTGCTCTCAGCTTGGGAACTTGGTTGCAGTAACCATGACCGTGGCATCAATTTCTGCATTTCCCAACCAATTACCGAAGGTTGGTGGGGTAACCACAGTGAATCTATCTAAGGATTGATTTCTAGTTAAAGGGGCCCCAGCAGGGATCACAATGACTGAACTGGATATGGAATAAGGTGGCTTCATTAACTAGAAGGAGGCAGGATCTGTGAAAATTGCTCTCTGGGTCCTTGACTCTTACCTGGAGGCGCTGCTGTTGGATCTAAGGCACTGAAATGAGGTCACCTTTCCTAAGCACAGAAGGAAGAGACCAGCTTCTCAAACCAAACAGGCATCGACTCAACTGACCAAGGAAGTCAGCAGCTGGTGTGTGGTTCCTTTAACCTGGAGACACTGCCCCAAGCAGATCCATACATAGAAACATAGAAAATGACAGCAGGAGGAGACCATTCGGCCCTTCGAGCCTGCTCCTCCATTCATTATGATCATGGCTGATCATCAAGTTCAATACTCTGACCCCGCCTTCCTCCCCATATCCCTCAATCCCTTTAGCCCCAAGAGCTATATCTAATTCCTTCATGAAATTACCGAATGTTTTGGCCTCAACTACTTTCTGTGGGAGTGAATTCCACAGATTCACTGCTCTCTGGGTGAAGAAGTTTCTCCTCACCTCAGTCCTAAAAGGTTTACCCCTTATCCTCAAACTATGACCCCTAGTTCTGGACCCCCCCACCATCGGGAACATTCTTTCTGAATCTACCCTGTCTAATCCTGTTAGAATTTTGTAAGTTTCTATGAGCTCCCCTCTCGCTCTTCTAAACTCCAATGAATATAATCCTAACCGACTTAGTCTCTACTCATATGACAGTCCCGCTACCCCAGGAATCAGCCTGGTAAATGTTCGCTGCACCCCCTCCAGTGCAATCACATCCTTCCTATAATATGGCGACCAGAACTGCACACAGTGCTCCCGCTGTGGCCTCACCAAAGTTCGATACAACTCCAACATGACCTCCCTGCTTTTGTAATCTAATTTTGCTGGAGTGGCGGTCGGCATCGCCACCGGGGGTAGCGGCTTGGTTGGGTGACCTGAACGACTTCCTGCAGTTGGAGAAGATAAAGTATGAGTTAAGGGACTCTTCAGAGGGGGTTGAGAAAATGTGGGGGATGTTTGTGACTCTGTTTGAGGAGCTGCTCATCGCAAGTAGGCTTACATTAACACTGCAATGAAGTTACTGTGAAAATCCCCTAGTCGCCACATTCCGGCGCCTGTTCGGGTACACAGAGGGAGAATTCAGAATGTCCAATTCACCTAACAAGCACGTCTTTCAGGACTTGTGGGAGGAAACCGGAGCACCCGGAGGAAACCCACGCAGACACGGGGAGAACGTGCAGACTCCGCACAGACAGTGACCCAGCGGGGAATCGAACCTGGGACCCTGGAGCTGTGAAGTCATAGTGCTAACCACTGTGCTGACGTGCTGCCCGCTAACCTAGCAACTAATGTTCCTCATCCCTGAAGCCATTCTGGTAAATCTCTGCTGCACCTTGTATTCAAATCTTTCCATGATCTCACCCTTTCCAAACTCTAACCTTGTGAAAGTGCTTCCTGGCGTGATGCAACCTCAGCCACTCCAAGCCTCCTCTCCCAAGCTCTCCAATGTTCTGACTCTCGGCCCTGCCACATCCAAATTAGTTCCTTTCACTATTTGATGCTGTGTCTTCAGCTAATAAGTTGCCATGTCCCAGAATAGTTTGCACAGGGAATGAGCTACAGACATTTCGGACCAAGAGAGGGAAGTGGCCATGAAGGGACTAAAAACAGAAAAAAGATCATTTTAAATTTAACTAAAAGCGGTTCTTACCAGAAGTATTTGTCTGGTGGAGGATTACACTGAACCTTGCAACAGAATGTTACACTTTGTCCCTCACGCCTGGCTTTGCCCACCGGCTGGTTCCGGATGTACGGCTTTTCTGCATTGCACAAAAATCAAGATTTAGTCAAATCAAACAATTCTAGACGGTTATGTACGACCCTGGAGTGATTGCATCTGAGCTACTGGGTATATTGATCATTTCCTGATTATATAGATTGGCCCAAGTGATTTTGCATTCATCTTCCAGCCCCTCCCCTGGCCCAAATCAGGAAGTCAAGGATAGGATTAAATTGAAAGTAAAGTCAGACAATTCTGAAAAGGTTAGTGGCGGTAATTGGCCGGTTGGATTTTCCTGTTTCTTGTGTACAGGACACACCTGGGCAATTCTCCACATTGCCGGGTAGATGCCAGTGTTGTAGCTGCACTGGAACAGCTTGGCTAGGGGTGCAGCAAGGTCTGGAGCGCGAGTCTTCAGTACAATGCCGGGATATTGTCAGGGCCCACAGCCTTTGCGGGGAGGCAGTGGTGCAGTGGTACGGTCACTGGACTGGTAATCCAGAGACCCAGAGTCATGATCTGGGGACCCGGGTCCGAATCCCACCACTGCAGATGGTGGAATTTAAACTCAATAAAATATCTGGAAATAAAGGTTTAATGATGACTATGAAACCATTGTCAATTGTTGAAAAAACCCATCTGGTTCACTAATGTCCTTTAGGGAGGGAAATCTGCCGTCCTTACCCGGTCTGGCCTACATGTGACTCCAGACCTACAGCAATGTGGTTGCCCTTAACTGCTCCCACCAGGGTAATTAGGGATGGGTAATAAATGCTGGCACAGCCTGCGACGCCCACATGATGAATTGGCACGCCCACAAATTAAAAAAAATATCCAGTGCCTTCAGCCGTTTCTTGATATCACTTGGAGTGAATCGTATTGACTGAGGACTGACGTCTGTGACCTCCGGAGGAGACCGAGACGGATCATCCACTCGGCACTTCTGGCTGAATTGCAGTAAATGCTACTTGTCTTTTGCCTTGTCTTTTGTACTGATGCGCTGGGCTCCTCCACCATTGAGGATGGGGATATTTATGCAGCCTCCTCCTCCAGTGAGCTGTTTAATTGTCCACCACCATTCTTGACTGGACGTGGCATAACTGGAAGTGACAGGTCAAATATGGGCAAGGAAACTTCCTGCTGATCACCACATACTGCTCCCCGCTCAGCTGATGAATCGGTATTCTCCATGTTGAACATCACTTGGAGGAAGCACTGAGGGTGGCAAGGGGGCAGAATCGCTGGCTTTGAAAGCAGACCAAGGCAGGCCAGCAGCACGGTTCAATTCCCGTACCAGCCCCCCTGAACAGGCGCCGGAATGTGGCGACTAGGGGCTTTTCACAGTAACCTCAATTGAAGCCTACTTGTGACAATAAGCGATTTTCATTTCATTTCATTTCACATGCTCTGGGTGGGGACTTCAATGTCCATCACCAAGACTGGCTCGGTAATACCACCACAGACCGAGCTGGCCGGGTCCTAAAGGACATAGATTTACGAGGATGCTACCAGGACTTGATGGTCTGAGTTATAAGGAGAGGCTGGATAGGCTGGGACTTTTTTTCCTGGAGCATAGGAGGCTTAGGGGTGATCTTATAGAGGTCAATAAAATAATGAAGGGCATAGATCAGGTAGATAGTCAACATCTTTTCCCAAAGATAGAGGAGTCTAGAACGAGGGGGCAGAGGTTTAAGGTGAGAGGGGAGAGATACAAAGTAAACCAGAGGGGAAATTTCTTCACACAGAGGGTGGTGAGTGTCTGGAACAAGCTGCCAGAGGCAGTGGGAGAGGCGGGTACAGTTTTTCCCTTTAAAAAGCAGTTAGACAGTTACATGGGCAGGGTGGGTATAGAGGGATAGGGGCCAAATGCGGGCAAGTGGGACTAGCTTAGTGATAGAAACTGGGCAGCATGGACAAGCTGGGCTGAAGGGCCTGTTTCTGTGCTGTAAACATCTATAACTCTATAACACCAAAGCTGCTGGACTGGGACTGCAGCAGGTGGTGAGGGAACCAACAAGAGGGAAAAACATACTTGACCTCATCCTCCCCAACCTGCCTGCTGCAGATGTATCTGTCCCTGACAGTGTCGGTCAGAGTGACCACCACACAGTCCTTGTGCAGAAAAAGTCCTGTCTTCACATTGAGGACACCCTCCATCGTGTTGTGTGGCACTACCACCGCGCTAAATGGGATAGACTTTGAACAGAGTTAGCAACTCCAGACTGGGCAGCTAGGAGGCGCTGTGGGCCATCAGCAGCAGCAGAATTGTATCAACCACAATCCGCAGCCTCCTGGCCCGGGACATCCCCCACTCCCCCATTACCACCCAGCCTGGGGATCAACCCTGGTTCAATGAAGAGAGCAGGAGAGCGTGTCAGGCATATCGGAAAATGAGGTGTCAACCTGGAGAAGCTACAACACAGGACTCCTTGTGTGTCAAACAGCATAAGCAGCAAGCAACAGACAGAGCGAAGCGATTCCACAACCAACGCATCAATATAAGTTCGGCAGTCCTTTATGAGATATGGTCTTCAATGGCTGGGCTGGCATTTACTGCCCATCCCGAGTTGCCCTTCAGAAGGTGGGGGTGAGCTGTCTTC
Organism: Scyliorhinus torazame; assembly: GCF_047496885.1. Classification (NCBI taxonomy): domain Eukaryota; kingdom Metazoa; phylum Chordata; class Chondrichthyes; order Carcharhiniformes; family Scyliorhinidae; genus Scyliorhinus; species Scyliorhinus torazame. The sequence goes on along the minus strand of NC_092718.1, from coordinate 178,413 downwards.
TTGAACCGCTGCAGTCCCTGGGGTGCAGGTACACCCACTGTGCTGTTATGGAGGGAGTTCCAGGATTTGTCCCAGCGACAGTGAAGAAATGGCGATATATGTCCATGGTGAGTGACTTGGAGGGGAACCTCCTGGTGGTGGGGTTAGGGTTATGTTAGGGTTAGAGAGCAGTGTTAACCAGGTTCCTGGCGCTGTGAGACAGCAGTGTTAACCAGGTTCCTGGCACTGTGAGACAGCAGTGTTAACCCGGGTCCCTGGCACTGTGAGACAGCAGTGTTAACCCGGGTCCCTGGCACTGTGAGACAGCAGTGTTAACCTGGGTCGCTGACACTGTGAGACAGCAGTGTTAACCAGGTTCCTGGCACTGTGAGACAGCAGTGTTAACCCGGGTCCCTGGCACTGTGAGACAGCAGTGTTAACCTGGGTCGCTGACACTGTGAGACAGCAGCGTTAACCCGGGTCCCTGGCACTGTGAGACAGCAGTGTTAACCAGGTTCCTGGCGCTGTGAGACAGCAGTGTTAACCTGGGTCGCTGACACTGTGAGACAGCAGTGTTAACCCGGGTCCCTGGCACTGTGAGGCAGCAGTGTTAACCTGGGTCGCTGACACTGTGAGACAGCAGTGTTAACCCAGGTTCCCTGGCACTGTGAGACAGCAGTGTTAACCCGGGTCCCTGGCTCTGTGAGACAGCCGTGTTAACCCGGGCCCCTGGCACTGTGAGACAGCAGTGTTAACCCAGGTTCCTGGCACTGTGAGACAGCAGTGTTAACCCGGGTCCCTGGCTCTGTGAGACAGCAGTGTTAACCCTGGTCCCTGGCACTGTGAGACAGCAGTGTTAACCCGGGTCCTGGCACTGTGAGACAGCAGTGTTAACCCAGGTCGCTGACACTGTGAGACAGCAATGTTAACCCGGGTCCCTGGCGCTGTGAGACAGCAGTGTTAACCCAGGTTCCTGGCACTGTGAGACAGCAGTGTTAACCCGGGTCCATGGCACTGTGAGACAGCAGTGTTAACCCGGGTCCCTGACACTGTGAGACAGCAGTGTTAACCCGGGTCCCTGGCACTGTGAGACAGCAGTGTTAACCCGGGTCCCTGGCTCTGTGAGACAGCAGTGTTAACCCGGGTCCCTGGCACTGTGAGGCAGCAGTGTTAACCCGGGTCCCTGGCGCTGTGAGACAGTAGTGCTAACCCGGGTCCCTGACAATGTGAGACAGCAGCGTTAACCCGGGTTCCTGGCACTGTGAGAGAGCAGTGTTAACCCGGGTCCATGGCACTGTGAGACAGCAGTGTTAACCTGGGTCCCTGGCACTGTGAGACAGCAGTGTTAACCTGGGTCGCTGACACTGTGAGACAGCAGTGTTAACCCAGGTTCCTGGCACTGTGAGACAGCAGTGTTAACCCGGGTCCCTGGCACTGTGAGACAGCAGTGTTAACCCGGGTCCCTGGCTCTGTGAGACAGCAGTGTTAACCTGGGTCCCTGACACTGTGAGACAGCAGTGTTAACCCGGGTCCCTGGCTCTGTGAGACAGCAGTGTTAACCCGGGTCCCTGGCACTGTGAGGCAGCAGTGTTAACCCGGGTCCCTGGCACTGTGGGACAGCAGCGTTAACCCGGGTCCCTGGCACTGTGAGACAGCAGTGTTAACCCGGGTCCCTGGCACTGTGAGACAGCAGTGTTAACCCGGGTCCCTGGCGCTGTGAGACAGTAGTGCTAACCGGGGTCCCTGACAATGTGAGACAGCAGCGTTAACCCGGGTCCCTGGCACTGTGAGACAGCAGTGTTAACCCGGATCCCTGGCTCTGTGAGACAGCAATGTTATTCCGGATCACTGGCACTGTGAGACAGCAGTGTTAACCCGGGTCCCTGGCACTGTGAGACAGCAGTGTTAACCCGGGTCCCTGGCACTGTGAGGCAGCAGTGTTAGCCCGGGTCCCTGGCACTGTGAGGCAGCAGTGTTAGCCCGGGTCCCTGGCACTATGAGACAGCAGTGTTAACCCGGGTCCCTGGCACTGTGAGGCAGCAGTGTTAACCCGAGTCCCTGGCACTATGAGACAGCAGTGTTAACCCGGGTCCCTGGCACTGTGAGGCAGCAGTGTTAACCCGGGTCCCTGGCACTATGAGACAGCAGTGTTAACCCGGGTCCCTGGCACTGTGAGCAGCAGTGTTAACCCGGGTCCCTGGCACTGTGAGACAGCAGTGTTAACCCGGGTCCCTGGCACTGTGAGACAGCAGTGTTAACCCGGGTCCCTGGCACTGTGAGCAGCAGTGTTAACCCGGGTCCCTGGCACTGTGAGACAGCATTGTTAGCCCGGGTCCCTGGCACAGTGAGGGAGCAGTGTTAACTATATATTACTGTTGGATGTAAGTTGTAAAGCTCTTCCAGGAGTAACAATTATTACCAGATCTCTTGAGTTTGACTTGAATGGTAGACATTTTGCTGTTGTTTATATTCAGTGTGACAACTGCTGTTCCATAATAAGCCTTCTTAATTTTTAAAGTTGTTTTGCCATCAGGACAAAGACCGGGAATTTGAAACATTCCCTTTCCATCGCAGGTGGTCAGGAATTTATCTGGATTTCCCCACAGGTGGACAGTTGCTTTTGAGGCTGGAGCACCGTCTTGTAGACGTACAAAACCGTAAAGCTGATGTTCTTTGCAGATGCACTGACTGCATTCGTCATTGACACGACCCACAACACATCTCCGCTGGCAACCTGCAACACACAACTGATTCACATCAACTGTTTCAATACAAAAGAATTAATATGTTTGAGACAAAGAAAAACATCTGTAGAGAGGAAAATAATGATTTTAGCAAATTAAGGAATTTGATCATTTGGAATATTCCACTCTTTGGAAATCCATAAAGTAGCAAATGAATGTGAATATCTCTGAGAAAGGAAGTCGGTTTAACAGGTCAGTGACCTTCTGCAATTAAAGAGATGAGATTTTCATCTTTCCATCTGAATGTTAAGCATTGCCAATGTGATGGGGAGATTGTCACAAGAGAATTTAATGGAACAAAATCAATTGCCAATAGTTACTTGCCTAATAATAAAGAGGGAAAATTACCCCGGGGACATTGTTCCTTCAAAGCTTGAGAGATGTGCAGCCACAAAGCAGGCCAGTTACAGATAGGCCATAAAATGTCCTTCAACATGCGTGTTAGCGTGACTGCACATACAGGGATCACAAAGTGCAACAGACAGACTACATCCTCTGGTACTTGTCACTTTACAACATAGCAACATCTCACAAACATCTCTTTCTTGCAGGAACTAGTGTTGTGGGTGGCAACTGGAATCAGTGACAGATCCAGGGCCCAGTGGAAATCTTATCTGCGTAACATGACCTCGACCCGTTTTTCTGACCCAGTGGAATCTGGGAGGTCAGGTAGAACAGGGGGATTCCCAGAAACAAACTCCGTAGAGGCAGAAAACAATTGGTCTGAACCAGGACCCGACCACGAGACCAGAACTTCCACAGCTCTTGGTCATGAGTAATCTCTATGATTCAGACTCCACAAAGTGATGACTCCGAGTGTCATCACTCACCCTCTTCCCCAGTGTAACGATCCTGCTGTAATGATCCCACAGGGTGCAATAATCCATCCGCCCCCCCCCCCCCCCCCCCCCCCCCCCCCCGGGAGTGTGCTCATTTTAGAGCTGAATGGGTCGAGTCAAGAAGCACCAAGGGGCAAAAAAAATTAGTTGGGGTTGTTTACAGACCACCAAACTGCAGTGGTAATGTTGGGAATAGCATTAGACAGGAAATCAGAGATCATGTGATCAAGAAACATTTGTGATTATGGGTGACTTTAATCTTCATATAGATTGGGTGAGTCAAATTAGTCACAACCAGGCCAACCTCAAGAGTGTCTAAGACGGTGCTTCTTCTCCCGGCATACAAGCAGAAACGTAAGCAGCAGAATCCAGTGAAGAAGGTCATGCAGTGCTGGTCCGAGGAAAAAGAGCTGCTGCGTAATTGCTTGGAGACAGTGGACTGGTCCATATTAAAGAACTCAGTGACTAACCTAAATGAGTATGCCACCACCGTCACAGACTTCATCAGCAAATGTGTGGACGACTGCGTGCCAAAGAAAGCAGTACGTGTGTTCCCCAACCGGAAACCATGGCTCAATTGTGAGATTGACTCCCTACTGAAGGACAGATCTGAGGCGTTCAAGACAGACGATCCTGACCTATACAAGAAATCCAGGTACGACCTCCGCAAAGCCATCTGGAACGCCAAGAGAGAATATCAAACCAAGCTAGAGTCACAGACAGACTCTCGGCGGTTGTGGCAAGGACTAAACAACATAACGGGCTACAAAGCGAAGCCGAACAGTATCTCTGGCAGCAGCGCACCCCTCCCCGATTAACTCAATGCATTCTGTGCTCGGTTCGAGCAGGAAACAATCAAACCGCTGTCAACTGCCCCAGCAGCCTTGGACACATCCATACGCACCATCACAGCTTCCAAAGTCAGATCGGCCTTCCTGAAAGTGAACCCTCGGAAGGAGATGTACCCGGACGGGGTCACTGGCCATGCACTCAGAGCCTGCGCGGACCAGCTGGCAGATGTGTTCACGGACATCTTCAACCTCTCCCTACTCCATTCCGAGGTCCCCACCTGCTTCAAGAAGACCACCATCATACCGGTGCCAAAGAACCAGGCAACGTGCCTCAATGACTACCATCCAGTGGCCCTGACAACAGTCGTAATGAAGTGCTTCGAGAGGTTGGTCATGAAGCACATCACCTCCATACTCCCAGAACGCCTTGATCCACTGCAATTCGCATACCGCCACAGCCGGTCCACAGCAGACGCCATTTCTCTGGCCCGACACTCATCCCTAGAGCATCTTGACAACAAGGACTCCTACATCAGACTCCTATTTATTGACTCCAACTCTGCCTTCAACACCATAATCCCAGCCAAGCTCATATCAAAGCTCCAAAACCTAGGACTTGGCTCCTCACTCTGCAACTGGATCCTCAACTTTCTGACCCACAGACCACAATCAGTAAGAATGAACAACAACACCTCCTCCACAATAGTCCTCAACACCGGCACCCCGCAAGGCTGCGTGCTTAGCCCCCTACTCTACTCCCTGTACACACACAACTGCGTGGCAAAACTTGGTTCCAACTCCATCTACAAGTTTGCTGATGACACAACCATAGTGGGCCGGATCTCGAATAACGACGAGTCAGAATACAGGAGGGAGATAGAGAACCTAGTGGAGTGGTGTAGCGACAACAATCTCTCCCTCAATGCCAGCAAAATCAAAGAGTTGGTCATTGACTTCAGGAAGCAAAGTACTGTACATACCCCTGTCAGCATCAACGGGGCCGAGGTGGAGATGGTTAACAGCTTCAAATTCCTAGGCGTGCACATCACCAAAAATCTGTCCTGGTCCACCCACGTCGATGCTACCACCAAGAAAGCACAACAGCACCTATACTGCCTCAGGAAACTAAGGAAATTCGGCATGTCCACATTGACTCTTACCAACTTTTACACACCAAGATTGCCAACTAATCCTTTCTCATTGCACAACACCCAGTCCAACTTTTACAGCACCATAGAAAGCATCCTATCGGGCTGCATCACAGCCTGGTATGGCAACTGCTCGGTCCAAGACCGTAAGAAACTACAGAGTCGTGAACACAGCCCAGTCCATCACGCAAACCTGCCTCCCATCTATTGACTGCATCTACACCTCCCGCTGCCTTGGGCAAGCGGGCAGCATAATCAAAGACCCCTCCACCCGGCTTATTCGCTCTTCCAACTTCTCCCATCGGGCAGGAGATACAGAAGTCTGAGAACACGCACTAACAGATTCAAAAACAGCTTCTTCCCGCTGTTACCAGACTCCTAAACAACCCTCTTATGGACTGAACTGATATCTTCACACATCTTCTCTACTGAGTAGGACTACACTCCGTATGCTTCACCCGATGCCTGTGTCTCTGTTTTTACATTGTGTGTTTTATGTTTGCCCTGTTATGTATTTTCTTTTCATGTATGGAACAATCTGTCTGGACTGTACGCAGAACAATACTTTTCACTGCACCTCGGTACACGTGACAATAAACAAATCAAATCCAATCCATCGTACAATAGAGGAGGAATTTCTGGCATGTTTTTGGGATGGTTTTCTGGACCAATACATTGAGGAACCAACAAGGGAATAGGCCATCCTGGACTGGGTGTTGTGCAATGAGAAAGGATTAGTTGTGAGAGAACCCTTGGGGATGAGTGACCATAATATGGTAGAATTCTTTATCAAGGTGTTGACCAGGGTCCTTTGCCTTAATAAAGGTAACTATGATGATATGAGGCATGAGCTGGCAATGACGGACTGGCGAACATTACTGAAAGGAAGGACAGTGGACAGGCAATGGCAGCATTCGAATAGGTGAATTCCAAAAGTTGTTTATCCCTATTTGGTGCAAGAGTAGAAAGGGAACTATGGCCAAACCCTGGCTTACAGGGAAATTAGAGATAGTATTAGATTCAAAGAGGCATACAAACTAGCAAGAAAAAGCAATAGACCGGAGGATTGGGAACAGTTTAAAATTCAGCAAAGGCAGACCAAGGGATTGATTAACAAGGGGAATGTACCACTTCTGGTGGTGACCACGATCTGATTGGCTGCACACAAGGTGGCTCCTGTGTGGAGCTGTTGGTTTTGGTCCTTTCTGCCCATTTATCCCATTTGTGGATAAAGTGTGAAGTGTGAGCAGAGATGGTTTCTCTCCCAGAGTGGAACTTTGGCGGGGGGGATTATGTAGGGTGTTGCTTCCCAGGGCCAGTGGGGACTCGATGGGCCGGGTGGCCTCCTTCTGAACTGTAAAACCTATGATTCTATGTATCAGACCTGGCAAAAGTCAGAGAGAGAGCCTGAGCTGCGGAGTTGGAAAATGCACGTGACGCAGCATCATTGGACAAAATGGTGGAGGGGAAGGGGCGCCATCGCCTGCCACACTTCCGGTGGAGCAATTGGTGGACTTCGTTAAGGGGGAATTTTGGCGACCTCAAAAGGCGATGCAGGGAGAATGGTCGAGGGCGATTGAGGAGCAGCAGCTCCTCTTGGTGGTCGTTGGACCGTGTGGAGAAGCGTTGGAAGTGCAAGATGCGATGATCCAAGAGGTGGAAAGGTCGATGTCGGACCATAATGACAGGATCGTTTCATTGGGGGGGGCGATGCTGGGGGAGGCCATCAAGGTGCTGTGTGTGAGGGTGGATGATCAGGAGAGTCGATCCAGGTCGCAGAACCTGCGAATCGTGGGTTTGCCGCAGGGAGTGGAGGGGACGGGTGACATGGGCTACATCTCAAGAATGTTTGAGAAGTTGGTGGAGGAGAGGATCTTTGATAAGGCCCCAGAGGTGGATTGTTCCATTCAGTTCCTGAGACAGAGGCCGAGGGTGGTGGTTTTGCATATGCACAAATTCCAGGACACGGAAACTATTCTGAGGTGGGCCAGGGCGATTAGAGACTGTAGCTGGGTGGGGAATCAGATCCGGGTTTACCAGTACATTGGGGGTGACCTCACCAAGCCACGGGTGGGATTTAACAAGGCCAAGACGGTGCTCTTTCAGAGCAAGGTTTGTTTTGTGGTGCTGTACCCAGCCAAATGTTGGGAAACTTTTAAGGGCAGGGAGCATTTCTTTTTGTGCATTAGTTGTAAAAATCCAGGAATCTTAGAGGCTGTTGTATTGCCCTTCAATCTGACTCAGCGAGAAATCAGTGAACAGATTGTTGGAAGAAAAAAAAGAGTAAACTTCGGGAAAGCATTTATCAGGTTCACCAGCAGCAGAATTCGCTTCCTCACATGTTCCATAAAATAATATCCTGCAGCATTCTTGCAAGAAAGGCAGCAATAAAACCAGTAAATCCATCCCAAAAGAATCTTAAAACTGACAAATAAATATATGGCCACAGATAGATTTGATATATTTTGCCAATTTCCTCAAGTTCTTAATAGAATTAAGAAATGGCTGGATTTAGTGATAATTCAAACTGATTCTGAGTAAAATTCAGGAGTCTAATAGAAAGAATTTAGGAAAATTTAAAGTTTGGCTTTGCAAATAAAACACAGAATAATGTGACTGGAGTTTCATTTCAAAACAAATTTAGTGAATGAGATTTATTTTCATGCAGACATTGAAGTGAAGTCAGTAAATTGGGCTATTTATTACCAGCTGGCTGCTCCGTGCCACTTCCCATTGAAATGTTCAGTGTGGAAATTCCAAGAGTTGCTGTCAGCAGAATACAAATAGGAAAAAATTAATGTGACTGAAACCTGATAAATCCCAGAGACCCGATGATCTACATCCCACATGTTGCGTTCGGAGTCAGGCGCAATGAGGCCGGTAAATCTCACTGATGCCCACAATGGGCGGGAACCAGATTTGCATATTGTTGAAGTGCCTCTGCCCCGGACTCACCTCGGAGATCCGGCCCAGTGCTGTTTAGCACCGGTCTCCACTAACATGGACCTGGTGTACCGCCACTTGAGTGGGTGGAGGGGGGGGGGGGGGGGGGGGGGTTTGGGTCTCTCAAGCAATCGACGGCTCCCAAGCAGGGGGGCTCTGGCTAGGGTGATACCCTGGCACTTCCGATGCCATCCAGACACTGTGGTGACCCACCCACCAGACCGACCCAAGCTTCCCTTCCCTGTATCAGAGCTTTTCAAGAAATCTGTGGTCCAGGAGCAGCAAGAACCTTAAGAAACAGTGGGTTTTGCACTTTATCCTCTACCTCTTCTGACCTGGAGTCTTCTCCCTGGTGCCCCGAGTCACTCCCCCTGCATCCCAATCCTCCCCCTGTAGCCCTGAGTCACTCCCCCTGCTCCCCAATCCTCCCCCTGTAGCCCTGAGTCACTCCCCCTGCTCCCCAATCCTCCCCCTGTAGCCCTGAGTCACTCCCCCTGCTCCCCAATCCTCCCCCTGTAGCCATGAGTCATGGCTCCTGAACCCTGAGATATTTGCTCCTTCTCCGGAGTCGATTCCCCTTCCCCGAAGACCTTTCCCTGGTACTCACATTCCTCCCCTGATGCCCTCTCCCCCCTCTGATAATACGTAGCCGCTTTGCACGTTCCTCTGAACTTCCCTCAGGGGCCAGTTCAGCAATGTTTTGCTGGTGTGTGCAGTGTTGTTAAATATAATAAATGACAGTCACATTTCATATTTGACTGGAAAGTAAATGGCGAAGTTCCATGAAAACTAAACCAATTAGATTATTGCCTTCGATGGTTCCTGCTTTGTCAGGGGAATAGGTGCCATAAAAAATAATTAGCATCTACTGATGGAAGGGGTAATTCCAATTTCCAATTCTCTTCCCAATCCAGTGGTGCACTAAAGGCAGACCTTTGTCTGTTACTGGAACCAGGCGCCAGGGCCTTTGGTTAAGGGGCACAATTCTTTATCAAGTATGGTGACCAAGTGTCTCCCCTGCTCTTACCGCCAGCCATTGACACATTCAACCTGTTTGACTGCATTATGAACGCACCTTCCTTGGCCGTCAGTGGGACTCAATCCCAGATCCTCTGGCCCAGAGGTCGGGATGCTACCCACTGCTTCACAAGGCCTCTGATGGAAGATAAGAAGTGAGGAAGTAGGAGCTGGAGGAAGCAGATGGTCCTTGGACCTGATAACTAGTTTCATTTGTTTTGGGATAATTTTGGAAATCTTCATGTTATTTCTGAAGCAGATCAACATTTCCACTGTAGCTAACCAGACATCATTGAAGTCTCGCAAATGGAATCCCAAAAGGGTTAAAGATATCATTTGCACATACTTTTACAAGCTGGGCCCTTGCACATCTTCCCCTCCTCCACAGGACCTGGACATGACTGCTCCTTGTTGTGTGTGGAGCAGGTCCGCCTCCGTACCTGCACTCCTGTCTCTTCACAGGCTGCTGTGCAGGAGCCCCAGGCCGCCCACACGGACCAGGAACTCCAAGTTACAGCAGTCAAGGGTCCTGAGGGAAAAGACAAAATATTTGTTATAAATTCTTGTCTTGCATATTTATCAGTACTGCTCTACATTTTTTATTTATTCCTTTCTTCTTTCAAAATAAACCATGCTCTTCCCAATAAACTAGGAAGTCAACCTTCGACTGTCAAATCAGACAGATTAGCAGAAAGCCAAGGATGACTACATGATAAATGCCTCCAAACTTTTGGGATAAAGAGAAAAGTGAGGTTTTTAAAAAGTTGCACTATGTGTAGGACTTTCCAGCTCAGCCTTTTCACAAAGTTATACCGAGAGTTGGTTCATTAATTACATTTTTTAAAAAAAATTTAAAGTACCCAATTTTCTTCCAATTAAGGAGCAATTTAGCGTGGCCAATCCACATCTTTGGATTGTGGGGGCGAAACCCACGCAAACACGGGGAGAATGTGCAAACTCCACACGGACAGTGACCCGGAGCCGGAATCGAACCTGGGACCTTGGTGCCGTGAGACAGCAGTGCTAACCACTGCGTCACCGTGCTGCCCCAGAGTTGACTAATTATGACTGATATTCATGCTAACCAAATAAATCTTTGATAACTTTCCTGAAAGAAAGTAAGAGTATAACAAATAGAAGCCAAACAGGCTCTTTTCCCCTTGATCCTGCTGCGCTACTCAATATGATCCTGACTGGACAATTAGATCATCTGCAGGGATGGTTTAGCTCAGTGGGCTAGACAGCTGGTTTGTGATGCAGAACAAAGCCAGCAGCGTGGGTTCAATTCCCGTACCAGCTGAATTCTCCCTCTGTACCCGAACAGGTGCCGGAATGTGGCGACTAGGGGCTTTTCACAATAACTTCATTGCGGTGTTAATGTCAGCCTACTTGTGACACTAATAAAGATTATTTATATTTTTTTACATTTACAGGAAGGGTTAAAGGTCTGGGTTCGCGTGTGACACTGCTGCAGTCATGTTTTAAAAGAAATCCTAGTTTGAAAGATCACTAAGATTTTGGGGCCCAGGGCTGCAATTGAGCCATCATAAAAAGCTTAGGCTAATGCAGCTTTGTTTGGATCAAGGGGGGCTCCCTGTGGAGTTAATTAGATTTCAGCTTGGTAAGATGAAGTTGTTACTGGGTGGAACTAAGTTATCAGGCATTTTGCAGAAAGCAGGTCAGTGGCATTTGAGGAAAAGCTACGAAAAGAAGCTGACTTCTCAATGCAGTTCACTTACAGATATTTCTGTAGACAGAGTAGCAATCTTTCGAAGCAATTCAGACGTGTCTGATTCGAAGTCGAGCTGAAGCTGCTTCTGAAGACAGCCAGAGTTTCCGGATGGTTCTGACACAATTCAGGTCTTTTATTTAAAACAGTCTCAGAGAACATCTCTGGAAAGTGGGTATTCCTAAATACCAGCTATTCAAAGTGGATTGACAGCTAGGATGGTTCTTTTTGGTTGTTTAAGTGGGACTAAATATAGCAGTTAAGGGTTACTGTCTTACTGCATTGATTAGCATTGTTTGAGTAATTTATTTTCAGGTGCTGTGTTAAAGATATTTTAATACTGTGTTAGTAATAAAGTTTGCTTTAATAAACCAAATCCCTATTTCTTCATGAGATCACTCCTGGAGCAAGGTCTCCTTTCCTCACTCTCTTACAAAATTAGAATAAAATATTGGGCATTCTGCCCAGTGTCCTGAACACTGTTGTGCTCTGGCCTGGGATTGTAATAGTTTGATTAGGAAAGCTTACTCAAAGGAATGACGGTGGATAGGCAATGGCAAACATTCAAAGAGAGCATGGGGGAACTGTAACAATTGTTTATTCCTGTCTAGCACAAAGTAAAAAGTTTACAAGAGAAATTAGGGATAGTATTATATCTAAGGAAATAGCATACGATTTGGCCAAGGAAAACAACAGGGTTGAGGATTGGGAGCTGTTTAAAATTTAGCAAGGGAGGACCAAGGAATTGATTAAGAAGGGGAAAATAGAGTATGAGAGGGAACATAGAAACTGACTGTAAATGTTTCTATAGTTACGTGAAGACAAATGTAGGTCCCTTACAGTCAGAACCAGGGAAATTTATAATAGGGAACAAAGAAATGGCTGAGCAACTAAATACATACTCCAGTCTTCTGGAGGACATCAATGACATACCAAAAATGTTGGGAGAACACAGGATTTAGTGAGAGGGAGGAACTAAGGTGATCAATATTAGTAGAAAAATGGTGTTGGGGAAATTGATGGGATTGAAGGCGGATAAATCCCCAGGGCCTGAGAATCTGCATCCCAGGGTACTGAAGGAGGTGGCTGTAGAAATAGTGGATAAATTGGTGGTCATCTTGCAGGATTTTATGGACTCTGGAACAGTTCCTGCAGATTGGAGGGTAGCTAATGTAACTCCACTATTTAAAAAGGGAGGTAGAGAGAAAGCAGGGAATTATAGACCAGTCAGCCTGACGTCGGGAGTGGGGAAAATTCTAGAATCAATTATCAAAGATTTTATAGCAGAGCACTTGGAAAACAGTGGCAGGATCGGACAGAGTCAGCATGGATTGATGAAGGGGAAATCATGCTTGACAAATCTACTGGAATTCTTCCTGGATGCAACTGGTAGAGTTGATGAGGGGGAGCCAGTGAATATAGTATATTTGGACTTTCAGAAGGCTTTCAACAAGGCCTTACATAAGAGCATGTAAAACTAAAGAGCAAGGGATTGGGGGTAGTGTATTGAGATGGATAGAAAACTGGTTGGCAGCCAGGAAACAAAGAGTAGGATTAAAAGGGTCTTTATCTGAATGGAAGACAGTGACCAGTGGGGGGTACCACAGGGATCGGTGCTTGGACCCCAGCCAGTCACAATATATATTAATAAGATCATAAGACATAGGAGCAGAATTAGGCCACTCGGCCCATCGAATCTGCTCCGCCGTTCAATCATGGCTGATATTTTCTCATCCCCATTCTCCTGCCTTCTCCCCATAACCCCTGACCCCCTTATTAATCAGGAACCTATCTATCTTAAAGACACTCAGTGATTTGGCCTCCACAGCCTTCTGCGGCAGAGTTCCACAGAGTCACCATCCTCTGGCTGAAGAAATTCCTCTTCATCTCTGTTTTAAAGGATCGTCCCTTTGGTCTGAGATTGTGCCCTCTGGTTCTAGTTTTTCCTACAAGTGGAAATATCCTCTCCACGTCCACAGGGATCATTCATGTGAACCTCCTCTGGACCCTTTCCAAGGCCAGCACATCCTTCCTTAGATACGGGGCCCAAAATGGCTCACAATACTCCAAATGGGGTCTGACCAGAGCCTTTTGAAATGAATGAAATGAAAACCGCTTCAAATGAAGTTACTGTGAAAAGCCCCTAGTCGCCACATTCCGGCGCCTGTTCGGGGAGGCTGGCACGGGAATTGAACCGTGCTGCTGGCCTGCCTTGGTCTGCTTTCAAAGCCAGTGATTTAGCCCAGTGTGCTAAACCAGCCCCTACAGCCTCAGAAGTACATCCCTGGTCTTGTATTCTAGCCTTCTTGACGTGAATGCTAACATTGCATTTGCCTTCTTAACTGCCGACTGAACCTGCACGTTAACCTTAAGAGAATCGTGAACAAGGATTCCCAAGTCCCTTTGTGCTTCTGATTTCCTGAGCATTTTCCCATTTAGAAAATAGTTTATGCCTAAATTCCTCCTTCCAAAGTGCATAACCTCACACTTTTCCACATTGTATTCCATCTGCCACTTCATTGCCCACTCTCCTAGCCTGTCCAAATCCTTCTGCAACCCCCCTGCTTCCTCAAAACTACCTGTCCCGCTACTGATCTTTGTATCATCTGCAAACTTAGCAACAGTGCCTTCAGTTCCTTCTTCCAGATCATTAATGTATATTGTGAAAAGTTGTGGTCCCAGCACAGACCCCCGAGGTACACCACTAGTCACCGGCTGTCATCCTGAAAAAGACCCCTTTATCCCCACTCTCTGCCTTCTGCCAGTCAGCCAATCCTCAATCCATGCCAGGATCTTACCCTTAACACCATGGGCTCTTAACTTATTTAACTGCTTACTGTATGGCACCTTGTCAAAGGCCTTCTGGAAATCTAAATAGATCACGTACTCTGGTTCTCCTTTGTCTAAATTCCTGGTTACCTCCTCAAAGGATTCTAACAGATTTGTCAATCTCCCCTTGCATGCAAATCTGGATTGTGCCCTTCCTGGTTGTGAACCTATTGTATCATCAGAGGTTCTGCAGAAAACCAAACCAAAATCTCACCGGCTTAAATCCCATCTCTGGCCTCTAACGAGATTTAGCAGCAATTACAGGATTTGCGCCCGTGGCTAATGCGGCCTGCTAAATCGCGGCCATAGGATAATAATAATAATCTTTATTAGTGTCACAAGTAGGCTTACATGAACACTGCAATGAAGTTACTGTGAAAAGCCCCTAGTCGCCACATTCTGGCGCCTGTTCGGGGTACACTGAGGGAGAATTCAGAATGTCCAAATCACCTAACAAGCACATCTTTTGGGACTTGTGGGAGGAAACCGGAGCGCCCGGAGGAAACCCACGCAGACACGGAGAGAACGTGCAGACTCCACACAGACCGTGACCCAAGCCAGGAATCGAACCTGGGACCTTGGCGCTGGGAAGCAACTGTGCTAACCACTGTGCTAATGTGCTGCCAGGGGCTGTTTCCCTTTGTGAGAGAGACTAGGACCAGAGGACATAATCTCCGAGTAAGGTGTTTAGGACAGAGGTGAAGGAATTTCTTCGCTCAGACAGTTGTGAATCCGTGGAATTTTTACCAAGTTTTGCAACACAGGTAAGTCACGTTGGTTACTGTGGGGACCTAGCCCACGATTTCCGTGTCCTTAACAGCACGATCTAACCACCTGAGCTAACCTGGTATCTACCGCAGAGAGCTGCAAAGGCTGGGTCATTAAATATGTTCAAGGCCGAGATCGACAAATTTTTAATCAATGATGGAATCGAGGATTATGGAGATAAGGAGGAAAAGCGGAGTTGAGGATGATCAGATCAGGTCAGTCATGACCTCATTGAATGACAGAGGAGACTCGATGGGCTGAATGGCCTCCTTCTGCTCCGACATCATATGGTCTTGTTTTGCAGGCCAAATATGAGGTGAAAGACATTTGTTAACCACTGATGGATTTTTATCACAATCTAATAGATTCATGATCATCATCCAGAATCAAGTTTTTTTATTCCAGATTTATTAATTCAATTAAATTAAATTCCTCGGAATGCCACACTAGGGTTTGAATTCATATCCCCAGAACATTAGCCTGGGTCTTGGGATTATTAACCCAGTAATCTTACTATTTTGCTACTACCTTCTAAAATCCAGTACAAACCATTTGTTAAATAGTTTGCAAAGTAATTTTGTGTCCAACGTGAGTGTTCTGCTTACGTTTGGGACATCGGAACCGGACAGCATAATTTGAACAGTGTTTCCCTGAAAGTTGCTCCTTGTTGAGACACCAGAAGCCGAGGTGAGGACTGAGATGCACTATTTCTCCAGTGAGCTTTGCCGGGACGCCATGTATGGTCCGTGCCTCAATAGCAACTGGTCTTAGACATATTCTTTCCCTGTAATAATGTTGAATTGCATCGAGCTGCTCAAAGTCTCCACTCCCACCAGGATGATCAATATTAAACCACGATGTCCATTCCCAATGAGCTGAAAAATACAAGAGTTATTGCTGTAGTAATAGAGAACTGGTTGATTCCCTGACACTAGTACCATGCACAGACTGTCAAATATCGAGAAGAAACCCTGAACATCAAGAAAAACCCCAATATTAATGCATTCGGAAGAAAATAAGATTCTTATCCCTTGCTCTGTCATTTTGGGTGCAAACGATATTCTAAAAATTGCTTCTTGGGATATGAGTATCACAGGCAAAGTTGCCATTTATTGCCCATCTTAGTTTGCCTCGAGAAAGTGCTGGGTCCCGTTCCTCACTGC
Source organism: Scyliorhinus torazame (assembly GCF_047496885.1). Taxonomy (NCBI): domain Eukaryota; kingdom Metazoa; phylum Chordata; class Chondrichthyes; order Carcharhiniformes; family Scyliorhinidae; genus Scyliorhinus; species Scyliorhinus torazame. The sequence goes on along the minus strand of NC_092718.1, from coordinate 162,463 downwards.
TGCAGTCGAGCTATAGCACTGAAAGAGAGAGAGTTCTCGAATTCTGACCAGTGATGACGAAGGAACAGCGTTATATTTGCAATCAGAGTGATGGGAGGTGCTGATGCCCTTGTCTTTCTTGCTAGTTGAGGCCCTGGGTTGGGAAGGTGCAGCCACAGTGCGTCAACGGTGGAGGAAGTGAATATTTGACTATTTTTGGTGCACAGATCTTCAGCACTCCAGTTGGCATGATGTCAAAGCTTTTGTTGCGTCATGTAAACTCAGCTGTTTATTGATGCCGCACAAAATAGATTTAATTGACTGAAGCTTAAGGCCATAAGAACATAAGACATAGGAGCAGAATTAGGCCACTCGGCCAATCATGGCTGATATTTTTCTCATCCCCATTCTCCTGCCTTCTCCCCATAATCCCTGATCCCCTTATTAATCAGGAACCTATCTATCTCTGTCTTAAAGACACTCGGTGATTTGGCCTCCACAGCCTTCTGCAGCAAAGAGTTCCACAGATTCACCACCCTCTGGCTGAAATGAAATGAAAATGAAATTAAAATCGCTTATTGTCACAAGTAGGCTTCAAATGAAGTTACTGTGAAAAGCCCCTAGTCGCCACATTCCGGCGCCTGTTCGGGGAGGCTGTTACGGGAATTGAACCGTGCTGCTGGCCTGCCTAGGTCTGCTTTCAAAGCCAGCGATTTAGCCCTATGCTAAACAGCCCCTCATCTCTGTTTTAAAGGATCGTCCCTTTAGTCTGAGATGGTGTCCTCTGCTTCTAGTTTTTCCTACAAGTGGAAACATCCTCTCCATGTCCACTCTATCCAGGCCTCGCAGTATCCTGTAAGTTTCAATAATATCCCCCCTCATCCTTCTAAACTCCAACGAGTACAGACCCAGAGTCCTCAACCGTTCCTCATACGACAAGTTCTTCATTCCAGGGATCATTCTTGTGAACCTCCTCTGGACCCTTTCCAAGGCCAGCACATCCTTCCTTCGATACGGGGCCAAAACTGCTCACAATACTCCAAATGGGGTCTGACCAGAGCCTTATACAACCTCAGAAGTACATCCCTGGTCTTGTATTCTCGCCCTCTTGACATGAAAGCTAACATTGCATTTGTCTTCCTAACTGCCGACTGAACCTGCACATTAACCTTAAGAGAATCGTGAACAAGGACTCCCAAGTCCCTTTGTGCTTCTGATTTCCTTAGCATTTCCCCATTTAGAAAATAGTCTATGCCTAAATTCCTCCTTCCAAAGTGCATAACCTTACACTTTTCCACATTGTATTCCATCTGCCACTTCATTGCCCACTCTCCTAGCCTGTCCAGGTCCTTCTGCAGTCCGCCTACTTCTTCAATACTACCTGTCCCGCTACTGATCTGTGTGTCATCTGCAAACTTAGCAACATTGCCTTCAGTACCGTCTTCCAGATCATTAATGTATATTGTGAAAAGTTGTGGCCCCTGCACAGACCCCTGAGGCACACCACTAGTCACCGGCTGCCATCCTGGAAAAGACCCCTTTATTCCCACTCTCTGCCTTCTGCCAGTCAGCCAATCCTCTATCCATGCCAGGATCTTACCCTTAACACCATGGGCTCTTAACTTATTTAACAGTCTCCTATGCGGCACCTTGTCAAAGGCCTTCTGAAAATCTAAATAAATCACGTCCATTGGTTCTCCTTTGTCTAACTTCCTTGTTACCTCCTCAAAGAATTCTAACAGATTTGTCCGACACGACCTCCCTTTGACAAAGAAGTGCTGACTCAGTCCTATTTTATCATGCACCTCCAAGATCTCATCTTTAATAATGGAGTCTAAAATCTTACCAATGACCGAAGTCAGGCTAACTGGCCTATAATTCCCGTCAAACCTAAATGGGTGCAGAGTGAAAGAGGAGAACAACATCACAACAAACTCGGTATCTATACAACCCCACCAGAGAATGAGGGAGAAACAGGGTGAGGCAATGACAAACACAGTTAAATGGTGCACACCCTCCCACGCCAACCCGGGCGACACGGTAGCATCGTGGTTAGCACTGTTGCTTCACAGTTCCAGGCTCCCAGGTTCAATTCCCCGCTGGGTCACTGTCTGTGTGGAGTCTGCACATTCTCCCCGTGTCTGCGTGGGTTTCCTCCGGGTGCTCCGGTTTCCTCCCACAGTCCAAAGATGTGCAGGTTAGGTGGATTGGCCATGATAAATTGCCCTTAATGTCCAAAAAGGTTAAGTGGGGTTACTGGGTTATGGGGATAGGGTGGAGGTGTGGGCTTGGGTAGGGTGATCTTTCCAAGGGCCGGTGCAGACTCGATGGCCTCCTTCCGCACTGTAAATTCTATGATTCTCTGAACCCAGGCCCGCAATCATCACAAGAAATCAGGATAAATTTTACATGTCATAATCGGATTCCCTCCAACGTTCTGAACTCCAGCAGCACCAAAGACAACAATGACCCATCACAGTCCCCTTAACCCATCCGCATCCATGTAGCAGTCAAGAACAGACTTGTAATACCCATTCTTACAAACACAATAGAAAATGTAAAAAAAAACAAGTTCTAAGGGAAGTTATATACATGCCACACCACGCAACTGAAGCCCAATACTGGCCCAGAGCAGAACCCAAATAATTCCATACAAGTGTGGAGTGAGGAACGGTAACAACGTGGTCAGATTCTGATCAAACCTTCAGGGAACCTCAAAGGAAAAAGGGAACAAAGGAAGAAATTGCACCATGAGAACCAATCCACTGAACAAACAATGACCAGGAACGGCCCTTCTGCCCTCCAAGCCTGTACCGACCACGTGTCCTATCCAGTACAGCACAGGAACGGCCCTTCTGCCCTCCAAGCCTGTACCGACCACGTGTCCTATCCAGTACAGCACAGGAACGGCCCTTCTGCCCTCCAAGCCTGTGCCGATCATGTGTCCTATCCAGTACAGCACAGGAACGGCCCTTCTGCCCTCCAAGCCTGTACCGATCACGTGTCCTATCCAGTACAGCACAGGAACTGCCCTCCAAGCCTGTACCGATCACGTGTCCGATCCAGTACAGCACAGGAACGGCCCTTCTGCCCTCCAAGCCTGTGCCGATCATGTGTCCTATCCAGTACAGCACAGGAACGGCCCTTCTGCCCTCCAAGCCTGTACCGATCACGTGTCCTATCCAGTACAGCACAGGAACAGCCCTTCTGCCCTCCAAGCCTGTACCGACCACGTGTCCTATCCAGTACAGCACAGGAACGGCCCTTCTGCCCTCCAAGCCTGTGCCGATCACGTGTCCTATCCAGACCAACCGCCTGTATCCTTCTCTCCCCCGTCTATTCATGTGCCTATCTAGATAAGTCTTAAAGGTCGCTAACGTATCTGCCTCAACCACCTCACTTGACAGTGCACCACCACCCTCCATAAAAAACTTACCCCGCACATCTCCACTGAACATGTCTCCCCTCACCTTGAACTTGTGCCCCCTCGTAATTGTCAATTCAGCCCTAGGAAAAAGCCTCCAACTGTTCAATTTTCATCACTATCCACAACTCCAGCAATCTTAGTATCATCCGCAAACTTGCCAATCCGACCCGCTACGTTTTCTTCCAAGTCATTTATATATTACAAACAGCAGAGGTCCCAGTACAGATCCCGGCAGAACACCACTAGTTATAGACCTCCATTCACAAAATCACCCTTCCGCTGCTACCCTCTGTCTTCTATGGCCAAGCCAGTTCTGGATCCATCCAGCTAGTTCACCCCTGACCCCATGTGACTTAATCTTTTGCACCAGCCTGCCTTATCAAATGCTTTACTAAAGTCCATGTAGACAACATCCACAGCCCTTCCCTCATCAATCATTTTTGATTATAAAGGATAAGGATAATTAACTACAAAAACAGGGATATTGCCACAGTCCCCTCCTCAAAGGACCCAAGCCAGGCCCCATACCTCCCCGGGCCCCGCCAAGCACCCCAATCACAGTCACCACCTCAAAGGACCCAAGCCAGGTCCCATACCTCCCCGGGCCCCGCCAAGCACCCACCAATGAAGAAAACATGACGCTGAATCAACAAGAGGGGGACAGCAGGATATCCACCAAAGCGGAGGGCAGAACTCATCCCCAGGCCCCTATGCACCATGGAAGCAAATCCCAGCCTCCCAGGATGCCCTCAATAATAATAATCTTTATTATTGTCACAGGTAGGCTTACATTAACACTACAATGAAGTTACTATGAAAATCCCCTAGTCGCCACATTCCGGCGCCTGTTCGGGTACACAGAGGGAGAATTCAGAATGTCCAATTCACCTAAAATGCACATCTTTCGGGACTTGTGGGAGGAAACCTGAGCACCCGGAGGAAACCCACACGCACAGACGGGAAGAACGTGCAGACTCCACACAGACAGTGACCCAAGCCGGGAATCGAACCTGGGTCCCTTGCGCTGTGAAGCAACAGTGCTAACCACTGTGCTACCGTGCCGCCCTGATCCAGAAAGGAGATTATGTGCAATAAAACAACTTGAAGCAACTTCCATCGTGTAGTAATGATCACATTTGCCCCACAGGTGAGGAGTCCCGGTTCAAAACCAGACAGAAACATTACTGACACATCTGTGGGGAGAGAGGCAGACCTGTGGGAGATTTACAACCAGGGAGCAGATAAATACAGTATGCGAGTGACGCCTACAATTCTTTGGGAAGAGAGGCTGAGAGGAGCATGGGTATCCTGATTTGTAAAAAAATCTCAACTGTGACCCATCACAGGAAAGCTGTAAGGTGATTGGCTGGTGAGTAATGTTGCTTCAGGATTGAATTTAAATAACTGGGAATTTAAAAAATGTTAAAAATATTAACTAATAACAAACATCAATGAGTAGGTGGTGAGTCTTATCTTTTATACTTAAGTAAGGTTCACTACTGCCAGGATTGTGTATGGAATGTTTATCAGTATTAATAAAGTCTATTAATAGTAGTAAGTTTTATTAACATTGGTAAACCTTTGTCAGTAATAAATTAAGTTATTACCAGTACCAAGATTTTCAGTTCATAGACAGAGAAATAATTGGCCTTCTCCACTCTCGAGAATGGACACCCTGGACAAGGTGAGGACACTGAGACATGTCCTATGTTCTGGATAACCATTTGTGCAGTATGTCTTGTCACTTGCAGCAGTTTGAGCTCCAGGTTTTGGAGCTCGGGCAGCAGCTGACATCATTGTAAAATAATGCAAGAGGTTGAGAGCTTCGCCGATAGGACGTTTATAGATGTGGTCACACTACATTTCCGGGATTTCAGGGAGAGGACAGTGGGACCACCAGACATTCAAAAAGAAACAGGCAGGAGTTCAGGAGTCCTGTGGGTGTAACCCACTCTCCAGTTCTGAATACTAATGAGAATGAGAGTTCCTTTAAAGAGTGCAGCCAGATCCAAGTCTCCAGGATCAGGAGCGGCTGAGCTGTACGGGGAATGCTGCTGTAACAAGGAATCCCGGGAGAGCAATATTGTTAGGTGATCCAGCAGTTAGGAGAATAGACAGCATTTCTATATCCACAGTCTTCAATCCAAGTTTCGGGGAGGCAGTGGCAGACTGGTATTGTCACTGGACTAGTAATCCAGAGATCCAGGGTAATGATCGGAGGACCCGGGTTCCAATCTGGGAATGAAATCCCCTGGAGAGTGGCCCAGCGATAAGTGGAGATAGATAAAGGTGTCGAGGACAGAAGACAAAAGGAATGTAAACGGGAAAGATTAACGCTGAGAAGGGGCTGATGGTGGCACATAAATAGATTAGAATGTGTGAATGGCGAACAAAGGTGCGCAGATTGTCAAAGGACAACTAAATGTCTATTTCCACCTATCGTTGGCCCCCTATCCAGCTCCACCGCTCCACACGCTCCCCCCTGTTTTGTTACACCCTTGTCGTAGTAAAAGCTGCTTCCTTGATGTGCACTCTGACAAAGGAAGGTTCAGACTTGGAGATAGCTTTAACACGTTTATTAAGCTATTAACAATTCTCCTACTTGGATTCGACGTTACTGTTAATCCTTCTATAACTACTCAAGATTATAACTGGCCAGTTTGGAACCAGCAGGAAGGAATAAGCAGCAAGTGAGGTTGCTGCTGTTGTATATATCTGTTATTGTAAATAAATGTTATCCCACTGGCTGTTGGGAGGCCTGTAGTAAACCCCCAACATTGTGACTGCACCCTTCTTATTCCTGATCTCTACCCTTATAGCCTCACTGCCCTCTGAGGTGTCCTCCTGCAGTACAGCTGTGATAACTCCCTTCTCTCTCCACAGACGCTGCTAGACCTGCTGAGATTGTCCAGAATTTTCTGGTTTTGTTTCAGATTCCAGCATCCGCAGTAATTTGCTTTTGACTTCTTGACCCACTACAGTCGATGTGGTGTAGGTACACCCACTGTGCTGTTCGGGAGAGAGTTCTAGAATTTTGACCCACTGACAGTGAAGGAACGGCGATATATTTGCAAGTCAGGGTGGTGAGTGCAATTATTCAGAGGGTTTAGGAAGAAGATGTCACCCCCATGTTTCATCTTAAACCCAACTGTAAAATTAATTCATTGCATCCCTGTCACAGATGAGTAATAATGTGATGCCCAATCCCAAAATACTAGTTACATTCCCAGAACTAAGCATTTGCAAACGGAAGTATGTGCGGAGAGACAGATCCAACAAACAGTTGGATATTTAGGAAGATGATTCGAACTTACTTACTGCATCTCATGGGAATTAAACATCTGCCAAAGAATTGTAAACTTACTGATAAATTATAGGCCATTTCTAATTGAGGAAACAGATACTATTGGGGGAAAATAAAATTCAGTCAGTTCTACAATTCCCAGAGACAGTGAAGGTTTCTGTTGTGAAGAGGTTCAAACTCTCAAAGCCAACAGTCTGACTGACATCAAATTCCTTTAGGGCAGAATTCTCCCAAAAAAGGTCAGGATTCTCCTTTTGGGCGTGTCTCCTGTCAGTGGAGATCGCTGTAAAAGTGCGACGATCTATTTAGGACATGCAAATAGGCCAGTACGCGGCCAGCTGATTCCCGGCCCCGCTACCATCTGATTGGCTGGGGTCTGAATTGGCCCTTCAGGCCTGACATGCTGAGCAGCTTTTAAGCTCCCCCTCACCCCACCCCCTCATTCCAGACAAAGACGGACACAAGAAGAGCTGCATCTCGCTTCCTGGATGCAGAAATAGGAAGACTGCTGGATGCCCACAGGAGAGGAGAGACCCCTCTACCCCAGGGTGGGGTGGAGTCCCAGGCCTGCCCAGCTGAATCGGGTTTGGGATGAGGTGGCAGAGGCTTGGAGCCAGAGGATTGAATGCAGTATCGTAAAAAGGTCGATGACCTCCTTCGAGCAGCTCTGGTGAGTAACCAATCCCTGTGCCCCGGCATCACTCCCATCTTCCACCGCTCACACCTGCCCCAAATCCTGAGAGGCCAAAAACATCCCACTCTCCACAAACCCCCAACACCTGTATTGCCCTTTGACTAGAAATCTTCCACGTACAAAACTACAAACCCCCCCATCAAACTCACATCCTAGCATTTCAATATGTCCTCTGTGTCCTCAAGGATAAAATGGCCCATAATCGCTGGGAATGGGAGAAGACTGGAGGGGATATCCCGGACCTACGGGTCTACATCCCGTTTGAGCAAGAGGGCCCAACAAATGGCCAGGGAGATTGAGGAGAGGACAGTGGCTGGAATGGAGCTCAGCATGAGGCAAACAAGTGAAAACCCAATGCAATGCAGATGTTCTTGTGGCACATTGAGTCTATCATCTCCCACACATCTGTCCTTCCCAAGATAGGGGAGCATCTTGTCGCTGCTCCCCACCAAGACCCTCAAGACACCCCGTAGGAAGACACCACCATCTCGACAGTGCTGTCATCTGCACCACTACCATCTCGGTGAGTAATGTTAATGATCAGGCTCCTGGGTCACTCTCTGGAGAGCACCATACACAAGCTGCAACACATCAAATGGAGGCAGGGACTCCCAAGGGCGTGGACAGTCGGAGGTCTATCCTTGTCTTGGGAACAACTATCGATCAGACAGATGTTTATCTTTTGGAAATGATGATCCCAGCACTCATGCAGATGCAGACTCCAAGCCCGAATCTACAGGAGGGGGTGCCAGCGACATTCCAGTGCCCGACAGGCCAACTGGAGGAATCCAACAGCCTTCAGGCGCAGGGCACGTTGCTGACGATGCGTGGTACCAATGCCAACATTGGCGTCCACGGAGGAAGGCCTGGGGCAAGACGTCAGAGCCATGTGTCATCAGACGTCCAAGGCATACTGTGCTGTTCATGTCTGAGGCACAGGATAGGAGAAGCCAGTCACAGGTGCACATGGCCCAGGTGTAGATGGACATTGCTGCAGCATTCCAGAGCCTGTCCCAGCAATCCTTTCAGACAAACAGTTCAAATACAGAGATAGGAATCTGTGGATAGGGTGTAGTGAATCCTCTGGAGTGTGTCAGATGTAGATAGCTAATGTAGATTTGAGACTTTATTTATCGAGAGTTTAATAAATATTGTTTTCCATAATAAAGTGTTCAAGAAAGTTGTGATGGACCTTCGCGACCTGACCCGTCCCCTTTGTCTATAGGCCGCCACGATGCCCGAGACCATCTGGGGGTTATATTGGAGCCCCCACCAGAGTGTCCCAGGTCATTGGAAGTACATATTGGGCATGCTTGTGTTCTACTTGATGATGTTGCTAGTTGCTGAGTGAGCGTCATTATAATTGGTCTCCATCTCAGTCTGAAGCTTCCACACAGGTGTCATTGGCCAAGACCTCAGTATGTAAGCTCTATCACCCACTAGCCAACCCCTCACTCGTGGAAACGCCTCAAAGGTGCCAGGAATGGACGAGTGTGCCAAGATGTGAGTATTGTGCTCGCTGCCATGGTATTGGTCACTGATCACACACCAATTGCACATTTATTGAGTACAACCCCTTCCTATTGATGAAGGGCAGCCAGTACTCGGAGAATGACATGTGTGCCATCGATCGCCCACTGGACTAGGGACATGGCAGCGACTACTGCTGCCCGGGCATCCTGGTGGGTCTGGTCCAGATTAAAGATGATGTGTGTAGATTCCTGGATCCATTACAGTGCGGATGCACCTGTGTGTAGACATTTGCGAGATCCCACACAGGTCCCTACTCCAACCCTAGAATTAGCCAGAGATGTAAAGGTTCAGGGCAACCGTCACCTTGATGGCCATTGGGAGTGAGGGTCGTCCTTCAAACCCCCGTGATGCCAGGTACACCACCATCTGGCACAGGGGATGAATGGTCTCTCTGCTGAGCTGGAGCAGTAGGGCACCTCCTCGAACGACAGTGTGGTATTATAACTATCAGCACGGCACGGATAGCCACTAGAGGGAGCTACAGTTACAACTACATAAGGCAGTGATGCTAAGCCTTGGAGGAGAGTCAGAGAGAGTGTGCAGGAGTTAGCTAGTGAGAGTCAGAAGAGTAGATAGTGTAAGAGAGTGCAGATCACAGTTTAAACCAGTAGTGAGATTAGCTGTAGACCTCGAGGGTTGTAATCTCGGGATTACTCCCTGTGCCACGTGCCAGTGAGGCTAGAAATAGGAAGATAGAGCAGACAAACACGTGGCTAAACAGCTGGTGTAGGAGGGAGGGTTTCTGTTATCTGGACCACTGGGAGCTCTTCCGGGGCAGGTGTGACCTGTATAAGATGGACGGGTTGCATCTAAACCGGAGAGGCATAAATATCCTGGCCGCGAGATTTGCTAGTGTCACACGGGAGGGTTTAAACTAGTATGGCAGGGGGGTGGGCACGGGAGCAATAGGTCAGAAGGTGAGAGCGTTGAGGGAGAACTAGGGAATAGGGACAGTGTGGCTCTGAGGCAGAGCAGACGGGGAGAAGTTGCTGAACACAGCGGGTCTGGTGGCCTGAAGTGCATATGTTTTAATGCAAGGAGCATTACGGGTAAGGCAGATGAACTTAGAGCTTGGATTACTACTTGGAACTATGATGTTGTTGCCATTACAGAGACCTGGTTGAGGGAAGGGCAGGATTGGCAGCTAAACGTTCCAGGATTTAGATGTTTCAGGCGGGATAGAGGGGGATGTAAAAGGGGAGGCGGAGTTGCGCTACTTGTTCAGGAGAGTATCACAGCTATACAGCGAGAGGACACCTCAGAGGGCAGTGAGGCTATATGGGTAGAGATCAGGAATAAGAAGGGTGCAGTCACAATGTTGGGGGTATACTACAGGCCTCCCAACAGCCAGCGGGAGATAGAGGAGCAGATAGGTAGACAGATTTTGGAAAAGAGTAAAAACAACAGGGTTGTGGTGATGGGAGACTTCAACTTCCCCAATATTGACTGGGACTCACTTAGTGCCAGGGGCTTAGACGGGGCAGAGTTTGTAAGGAGCATCCAGGAGGGCTTCTTAAAACAATATGTAAACAGTCCAACTAGGGAAGAGGCGGTACTGGACCTGGTATTGGGGAATGAGCCCGGCCAGGTGGTAGATGTTTCAGTAGGGGAGCATTTCGGTAACAGTGACCACAATTCAGTAAGTTTTAAAGTACTGGTGGACAAGGATAAGAGTGGTCCGAGGATGAATGTGCTAAATTGGGGGAAGGCTAATTATAACAATATTAGGCGGGAACTGAAGAACATAGATTGGGGGCGGATGTTTGAGGGCAAATCAACATCTGACATGTGGGAGGCTTTCAAGTGTCAGTTGATAGGAATACAGGACAGGCATGTTCCTGTGAGGAAGAAAGATAAATACGGCAATTTTCGGGAACCTTGGATGACGAATGATATTGTAGGCCTCGTCAAAAAGAAAAAGGAGGCATTTGTCAGGGCTAAAAGGCTGGGAACAGACGAAGCCTGTGTGGCATATAAGGAAAGTAGGAAGGAACTTAAGCAGGGAGTCAGGAGGGCTAGAAGGGGTCATGAAAAGTCATTGGCAAATAGGGTTAAGGAAAATCCCAAGGCTTTTTACACTTACATAAAAAGCAAGAGGGTAGCCAGGGAAAGGGTTGGCCCACTGAAGGATAGGCAAGGGAATCTATGTGTGGAGCCAGAGGAAATGGGCGAGGTACTAAATGAATACTTTGCATCAGTATTCACCAAAGAGAAGGAATTGGTAGATGTTGAGTCTGGAGAAGGGGGTGTAGATAGCCTGGGTCACATTGGGATCCAAAAAGACGAGGTGTTGGGTGTCTTAAAAAATATTAAGGTAGATAAGTCCCCAGGGCCGGATGGGATCTACCCCAGAATACTGAAGGAGGCTGGAGAGGAAATTGCTGAGGCCTTGACAGAAATCTTTGGATCCTCGCTGTCTTCAGGGGATGTCCCGGAGGACTGGAGAATAGCCAATGTTGTTCCTCTGTTTAAGAAGGGTGGCAGGGATAATCCCGGGAACTACAGGCCGGTGAGCCTTACTTCAGTGGTAGGGAAATTACTGGAGAGAATTCTTCGAGACAGGATCTACTCCCATTTGGAAGCAAATGGACGTATTAGTGAGAGGCAGCACGGTTTTGTGAAGGGGAGGTCGTGTCTCACTAACTTGATAGAGTTTTTCGAGGAGGTCACTAAGATGATTGATGCAGGTAGGGCAGTAGATGTTGTCTATATGGACTTCAGTAAGGCCTTTGACAAGGTCCCTCATGGTAGACTAGTACAAAAGGTGAAGTCACACGGGATCAGGGGTGAACTGGCAAGGTGGATACAGAACTGGCTAGGCCATAGAAGGCAGAGGGTAGCAATGGAGGGATGCTTTTCTAATTGGAGGGCTGTGACCAGTGGTGTTCCACAGGGATCAGTGCTGGGACCTTTGCTCTTTGTAGTATATATAAATGATTTGGAGGAAAATGTAACTGGTCTGATTAGTAAGTTTGCAGACGACACAAAGGTTGGTGGAATTGCGGATAGCGATGAGGACTGTCTGAGGATACAGCAGGATTTAGATTGTCTGGAGACTTGGGCGGAGAGATGGCAGATGGAGTTTAACCTGGACAAATGTGAGGTAATGCATTTTGGAAGGGCTAATGCAGGTAGGGAATATACAGTGAATGGTAGAACCCTCAAGAGTATTGAAAGTCAAAGAGATCTAGGAGTACAGGTCCACAGATCACTGAAAGGGGCTACACAGGTGGAGAAGGTAGTCAAGAAGGCATACGGCATGCTTGCCTTCATTGGCCGGGGCATTGAGTATAAGAATTGGCAAGTCATGTTGCAGCTGTATAGAACCTTAGTTAGGCCACACTTGGAGTATAGTGTTCAATTCTGGTCGCCACACTACCAGAAGGATGTGGAGGCTTTAGAGAGGGTGCAGAAGAGATTTACCAGAATGTTGCCTGGTATGGAGGGCATAAGCTATGAGGAGCGATTGAATAAACTCGGTTTGTTCTCACTGGAACGAAGGAGGTTGAGGGGCGACCTGATAGAGGTATACAAAATTATGAGTGGCATAGACAGAGTGGATAGTCAGAGGCTTTTCCCCAGGGTAGAGGGGTCAATTACTAGGGGGCATAGGTTTAAGGTGAGAGGGGCAAAGTTTAGAGTAGATGTACGAGGCAAGTTTTTTACGCAGAGGGTAGTGGGTGCCTGGAACTCACTACCGGAGGAGGTAGTGGAGGCAGGGACGATAGGGACATTTAAGGGGCATCTTGACAAATATATGAATAGGATGGGAATAGAAGGATACGGACCCAGGAAGTGTAGAAGATTGTAGCTTAGTCGGGCAGTATGGTCGGCACGGGCTTGGAGGGCCGAAGGGCCTGTTCCTGTGCTGTACATTTCTTTGTTCTTTGTTGTTGAGTGTAGTTTAGACATTATTAATCAACTGTATTCTTGAGGAGTACATGTTGAATCCAAGTTAGCAGTGTTAATAAATTTATAGTTTTGTTCAAGTTAAAGCTATTTTGTGGCCTTTGTGAACACTACGCCAACCATCCTGAAATAAGCAACACAAAGGACACCACAGACGGGTGGCAACGGGATACATGTGGCCTGATTTAATGCCTCCTTCACACTCAATAATAATAATCTTTATTATTGCCACAAGTAGGCTTACATTAACACTGCAGTGAAGTTACTGTGAAAAGCCCCTAGTCACCACATTCCGGCGCCTGTTCGGGTACACAGAGGGAGAATTCAGAAAGTCCAATTCACCTAACAGCACGTCTTTCGGGACTAGTGGGAGGAAACCGGAGCACCCGGAGGAAACCCACGCAGACACGGGGAGAACGTGCAGACTTCGCACAGACAGTGACCCAGCGGGGAATCGAACCTGGGACCCTGCTGCTGTGAAGCTACAGTGCTAACCACTGTGGTACTGTGCCTCCTCCTCACCCTGATGGACGGCTGGCGTTCGGTGAGTCTCACTGGCGGCCCTTCCTGGTCTGGGGCCGTCTCCTCTTGTTCAGGATCCTCCCTGGGTGCCTCCCCATCCGCAGCAGCCGGCAGATAGCTCGCCTTGCTGGCTGGATTCCGAAATGTCTCTGCGGGCGGCCTCAGGTTACATAGTCATCACCCTGAGTTGTGCCCTGTGGCACCCTCACCAGCTGTCCCCCCCTCCCTCACATCCCCTTCAAGAGCATGCCGTCCGCACTGCCTCCCCCTGCCACCCGGCCTGTGTTGTGGGCAGCCTCTATTCTCACCACCTGTGGTAATGGTGGTTGCTGCAGCCAGTGTCAGCGATAGGCTCTGTGGCCCCTGTCCTGCGTCTCCCTGTTTGGCGGACTGTGGGTCTCCTCACTGGGTGGGCCTTGGGTTATCCCACCAGCAGGGTAGCACCTGGCTGTGCGTTGGGGGACTGTCACTGTGTGCCACCATCCGTCTCCCTGCTAAGAGCCTGGTGTGCGAGCAGGTCCAACGGTGGGGGTGAGCGAGGGATGTGTGTTTGCTGGATCCTGAGTTTAACACACAGGTTGTGAAGGGGAGATGGTCAGGTTTCCTGGGCCGAGATGGATGGGATCAGGGGGTGGACAGGCAGCGCTTGGAGACAGCTTGTCATCCTCAGGGTGGGCTAGCTGATAGTGTCACTGGCTTCTGTTCAGAGGGAGGCTGTGTGCCAGGGAGGGTTCCAGCAGCAACTGTCCATGTGTTCAATGTTTGGAGTGAACTCTGCTGATCCCTTGCTACCTCTGGTATGGAGCAGTGCCTGTAAGGGGTGCAGTGAAGAGGCGTTCAGGGAATATTACGAGGAATTGAATAGGGCAGACCAGGAGGGAGGGGAAGGTGAAGAGGGGGATATGGGGAGGTTCTTAAACGGGCTGAAGTTCCCGTGGCCGGATGAAAAGAGGAGGCAGGCGCTAGAGGAGCCTTTAGGGCAGAGGGAGGTATTGGATATAAGAGGAGGCTGTACAAGACGGAGTCCCCGGCCGGGAGAGGGGATCAGACGGCTCCTGGAAGGGTTGGAGTTCCATAAGTTGGAGGGGGAGTGGGTGCAGGGACTGGGGACCCCACTTAGGTTGAGGGAGGTGACGGATAGCATGGGAGTAATGCAGGCAGGAAGGCCCCATGGCTGGAAGGGTTCCCAGGAGGGTTTGATAAGAAGTTTGATGTGGAGTTGGAGCCGCTGCTGGTGAGGACAAACAATGAGGTGAGGGGTGGGGGGAGCTCCCCCCACATTGTGGTAGGCATCCATCTCCCTGATCTTAAAGAAATATACAGACCCGGAGCATTGTGGGCCTTACTGGCTGATATTATGCAAAACGTTAATGCCTACCTGTTGGCGAAGGTGCTGGCATTGTGAATCGAAACTGTCTGCCGGGGGTGATGGGGAGAACCAGGCAGGATTTGTGAAGGGGAGGCAGTTGTCAGTGAATGTGCGGAAGTTACTTAATGTGATTATGATGCCGTCGGAGGGGCTGGAGGTGGAGGTAATGGACGCAGAGAAGGCCTTTGATCGGGTAGAGTGGGCGTATTTGTTGGAGGTGCTGTGACGGTTTGGGTTTGGGCAGGGGTTTGCGGATTGGGTTCGGTGTTGTACAGGGTGCCGGTGGCGAGCGTTCGGACAAACAGGTCGAGTTTGGGGTACTTGGGTTACATTATGGGATGTCCGCTCTACGCAGATAGAACCATCGGCAAAGGCCCTAAGGGCATTGAGGAGTTGGAAAAGGATTGAGCGGCGGGACAAGGAGGGGCAAGGGGGGGGGGGGCATAGAGGTTCGCTGAATGCCGATGATTTGTTATATATCTCAGACTCGGTGGACAGCATTGGAGGGATTATGGCGATTTTGAGGGAATATGGACGGTTTTCAGGGTACGAATTGAACATGGGAAAGAGCGGGGTTTTTCCGATCAATGCTGGAGGGGTATGGAGGAGGTTCGGGGAGTTGCTGTTCAGGGTGGTGGGGGCGAGTTTTCGGTATCGAGGAATCCAGGTGGCACAGAGCTGGGCCCTGCTACACAAATTGAACTTAGCTCGATTGGTGGAGGGAATGAAGGAGGATTTTTGAGATGTGGGATGTGTTGCTGCTGGACGTGTGAAAATGGTAGTCCTGCCGAGTTCGTGTTCCTGTTACAGAACCTTCCAATCTTCCCAAGTACATTTTCAGGAAATTTAATGGGATAATTTTGGGATGTGTGTGTGTGGTGGGGGTGGACAAGTCTGAGGGTCTGTTGTTGGTACCTCTTGTTGCCGGTCAGATGCTCTGTGAGCACAGTGCTGGTTTTGGCGTTAAGGGTGTGGGGATAATAAGGGGATCAGGGGTTATGAGGAGAAGGCAGGAGAATGGGGATGAGAAAATATCCGCCATGATAGAATGGTGGAGCAGACTCGATGGGCCGAGTGGCCTAATTCTGCTCCTGTGTCTTATGGTCTTATGGGTCAGCGCAGGCAACATTTGGGCTGGAGGACATGTCATTGTGGGCGCCAATCTGCGACAACCACAGGTTTGTGCCGGGGGGCTGGATGTGAGGTTTGTGCCGGGGGGGGGGGGCTGGATGTGAGGGTTGTGCCGGGGGGGTCTGGATGTGAGGTTTGTGCTGGGGGGGGCTGGATGTAAGGTTTGTGCCGGGGGGGGGCTGGATGTGAGGTTTGTGCCGGGGGGGGGGGGGGGGGGGAGGGGGCTGGATGTGAGGGTTGTGCCGAGGGGGCTGGATGTGAGGTTCCCGGGGCGGCGGCAGGTGGGGTTTGAGTATTTCAGGAACTGGTTTATTGGGGGAAGTTCGCCGGGTGGGGGAGTTTAAAGAATTGTATGAGTGGCCCAAAGGGATTCGATACCTGCAGGTTTGAGATTTCATGAGGAGAGAGGTGCTGTCCTTCCTGAGGCCGCAGCCTCCGGTGTTTCAGGACAAGTTGTTATCAGAGGATGCAATAGGAGAGGGGAGTGTGTTGGAAACCACAAGGAATTGATGGAGAGGGAGGGCGCGCCGGGGAAGGAGATCAAGCGCAAGTGGGAGGAGGAGCTGAGATGTGAGGTGGGGGCTGGGACATGGGCTGAGGCCTTGCAGAGGGTGCATGCGACCTCGTCGTGTGCACAGGGCCCACATGATTGATTGAGTTTTTTGAGGGGGTGACCAAGAAGGTAGATGAGGGCAGTGCAGTAGACGTTGTCTACATGGACTTCAGCAAAGCCTTTGACAAGGTACCGCATGGTAGGTTGTTGCAGAAGGTTAAAGCTCACGGGATCCAGGGTGAGGTTGCCAATTGGATTCAAAATTGGCTGGATGACAAGGCAGAGGGTGGTTGTAGAGGGTTGTTTTTCAAACTGGAGGCCTGTGACCAGTGGTGTGCCTCAGGGATCGGTGCTGGGTCCACTGTTATTTGTGATTTATATTAATGATTTGGATGAGAATTTAGGAGGCATGGTTAGTAAGTTTGCAGATGACACCAAGATTGGTGGCACAGTGGATAGTGAAGAAGGTTATCTAGGATTGCAACGGGATCTTGATCAATTAGGCCAGTGGGCCGACGAATGGTAGATGGAGTTTAATTTAGATAAATGTGAGGTGATGCATTTTGGCAGATCGAATCAGGCCAGGACCTACTCAGTTAATGGTATGGCGTTGGGGAGAGTTATAGAACAAAGCGATCTAGGAGTACAGGTTCATAGCTCCTTGAAGGTGGAGTCGCAGGTGGACAGGGTGGTGAAGGCGGCATTCGGCATGCTTGGTTTCATTGGTCAGAACATTGAATACAGGAGTTGGGACGTCTTGTTGAAGTTGTACAAGACATTGGTACGGCCACACTTGGAATACTGTGTGCAGTTCTGGTCACCCTATTATAGAAAGGATATTATTAAACTAGAAAGAGTGCAGAAAAGATTTACTAGGATGTTGCCGGGACTTGATGGTTCGAGTTATAAGGAGAGGCTGGATAGACTGGGACTTTTTTCCCTGGAGCGTAGGAGGCTTAGGGGTGATCTTATAGAGGTCTATAAAATAATGAGGGGCATAGATAAGGTAGATAGTCAACATCTTTTCCCAAAGGTAGGGGAGTCTAAAACTAGAGGGCATAGGTTTAAGGTGAGAGGGGAGAGATTCAGAAGGGCCCAGAGGGGCAATTTCTTCACTCAGAGGGTAGTGAGTGTCTGGAATGGGCTGCCAGAGGTATTAGTAGAGGCGGGTACAATTGTGTCTTTTAAAAAACATTTAGATAGTTACATGGGTAAGATGGGTATATAGAGGGTTCTGGGCCAAGTGCGGGTAACTGGGACTAGCTTAATGGTAAAAACTGGGCGGCATGGACTGGTTGGGCTGAAGGGCCTGTTTCCATGCTGTAAACTTCTATGATTCTATGATGATGGCGAGGACCAGCAGGTTCTTTGCGGGGTGGAGGATGGGTGTGGGCGGTGTGCCAGGGGGCCCGTGAGAGACATACACATGTTCTGGACATACCTGCGACTGAGGGGGTTCTGGCAGGGGTTCTTGGACGTGGTGTCTGAGGTGCTGGGGGTGAAGGTGGTTCTGAGTTCGGAAGTGACGATATTCGGTGCCGGAAGACCCGGGAGCCGAGGGGGTGAGAGAGGCCAATGTTTTGGCCTTTGCCTCCCTGAAAGCTCGGAGACGGATTTTGTTGGATGGAGGGACTGGGAGCCGCGGAAGGCTGGCGTGTGGGTGAGCGGCGGAATCCCTGAGGCTGGAGAAGGACAAGTTTACTTTGAGGGGGTCGGCAATGGGGTTCACTCGGAGGTGGAAACCGCTCATTGGTTTCTTTAAGGAGGATTGAAGGGTCAACAAGGGGAGGGGGGATTTGGGGGGGGGGGATGAGGGGGTAAAAATTGGGAAGCGGCAGGTGGTGAAACGTTTGGTATCGGGGGAGATTGGGGATTTGTGGTTGTCCAGGTTGATGGTTTGGTCTTCTGATATTTTTTTGTGTATATTTATAAAAAGCTTTGAATAAAAATATTTGTAGAATAGTTTACAAAGTTCACTGACCTCCTCCCCCTCATCAGCCTGGCACCTGGTCCGCGCCTGTAAATACTCGCACCAATTCACACCCACGTGACCCCCTCCCCCCCGGAGGGATTCCGCCCTCCAGCCCATCAATGTTGGTGAGGGACCAGAGCTGCCGACGAGGGATCGGAGCTGCCGGCGAGGGAGGTGCCGGAATGTGGCGACTAGGGGCTTTTCACAGCAACTTCATTTGAAGCCTACTCGTGACAATAAGCGATTATTAATTATATTATAAAATGCATGTTTTCTTTTATTCATTTTTACGGGATGTGGCAGCCGCAACCTCTGGCAGCATTTCTTACCCACCCCGAACGGCCCTTCAGACGGCGGGAACATTTGTTGCTCTTTTACTTTGTTCTGGGAATGAGGAGGAAACTTGGCTGAATACTTTGTTTATGGAGTTTTGGAAATGTAAATATTATAACATTAGAAGAAAGCTTTTAAAACTGTTGATTAATAGTAAATACATCTCAGCATAACACTTATTTGAAATTTGAGAAGTTAGCAATTTAATTATCAGGTGATAGTTGAATTCCATTCAAAGATTTAAAAGTATTAAATATATATTCAACTAAAGGATCACAATCTAAGAAAGGTCGGTGTGACAACTTGATACTGACCTTGTGACAAACTGGACATCAATCCAAATAAGAGGATTCTGCTCCACCCCAAATCCATTTCGTGATTGTAGATTTTACAATAGGTGCAGATTAAATGTGTCTTGTAGGTTTTGGGAGGTCGGGTTGTGCTGGCTATTTGTATTCAGTGTCGTCAGGAGCAGTTCCTAATAAACAAAAATAAGATATTGGTGATGAAGAAATCTGAAGTAAAAACCGAAAGTGCTGCAAACAGCTATCTGTCCAGGAACATGTGCGGAGGAAGCAGTCACTAATAATTTAATATAATAATATAATAGCCCAAATACTTCTGGAGCCTGATGTTTGGACTGGCGGCAAGAATTAAGGATGAATTAAGGATGGGAAATGCAGATTCCTGAACATCCTACTTGTTCCAATTACAGGATATGGGACTCACAGCCTAGACAGCCCTTGGCTGGAAACCCCTGGACAGCGAGGAGGAAGCAAAGGGGCCGACTGGGAGACAGAACAAGTCCGACTTTAATCTGGGGCAAGGGAAATTGGGGGAGAGCGAGGTGGGGGTCAAGAGGTGGAATAATCCTTCTGTTGCCATTTCCAGCTCCTCCACCAACACATTTTGCTCTTTAATTTGAATCTAAACCCTCTCTCAGACTGCCTGTTTGGGGGCCGCTAGAATTCTTTAAAATCGATGACATCTCTGAAACTTTTCCAGTTCTGATCAAAGATCATCGAGCAGAAGTTTTCTGGTTATGGAGAATTTGTCAGACCTGCTCAATATTTCCAGCATTTTCTGTTTCCATTCCTCATGTGGCGCAAGGTTTAACTTATATATTAAAAATGGTCTCAATCTCATGACTGGTTAATTCCTGGTTACCATTACTCCCGAATGAGTTTAAAGCCTGTCTCTCGACAAGTCGCTCTGAAGGGCTCTCAGGAGCTTCGATGTCCCGTTAAAACGGCAAATCCCCAGAATTAATTTTAAAACCCTCCCGACTAGCTGAAGGCAGCGATCCGGACATTCAACTCACATCTGGGAAGAGATCAGGCAGTTCCTGCGGGATCCTGCTCCTCTTCCAGTTGCAGACAGACCTCTCTGACCAGCCGCTGCACCAATCCTGAACTTTGCTGCTTTTATAGCGTCCAGGATCTGTGTCCCGCCCAGGACGGACCACCTGTCCTGGATTAAAATAGCAAAAACTCCTCCGAAAATTAAGTCATTATTTTGATCAAAGAGTGAATAAAATCTGCCCAACGGGAATCCGCAGATGCGCAAAGAAAACTTTTGTCGAAGGCTGCCTGGAATTTATAAACCAACAAATAAAGAGAAAGGTCGATTGCATTGGGTTGGGACTGGGAGGATAGAGAGGGAGAGGGGAAAGAGAGAGGCTGTGGGTACAGACAAAGAAGATGTGGATACAGACAGAGAGGGGTGGATGCAGACAGAGAATCTGTGGTACAGACAGAGATGGTGTTGGTACAGACAGAGACGCTGTGGGTACAGATTGAGAGGGTGTGTGTACAGACCGTGCGGGTGTGTGTACAGACAGAGAGGCTGTGAGTACAGACAGAGAGGCTGTGGATACAGACAGAGAGGCTGTGGGTACAGACAGAGAGGCTGTGGGTACAGACAGAGGGTGTGTGTACAGACAGAGGGTGTGTGTACAGACAGAGAGGGTGTGTGTACAGACAGAGAGGGTGTGTGTACGTACAGAGAAACTGGTACAGACAGGGTGTTGGTACAGACAGAGAGGGTGTGGATACGTACAGAGAAACTGGTACAGACAGGGAGGGGGTGTGGACAGACAGAGAGGGGGTGGGTACAGACAGAGAGGGTGTGTGGACAGACAGAATGGCTGTGGGTACAGATAGGGTGTGGATACAAAGAACAAAGAAATGTACAGCACAGGAACAGGCCCTTCGGCCCTCCAAGCCCGTGCCGACCATGCTGCCTGACTAAACTACAATCTTCTATACTTCCTGGGTCCGTATCCTTCTATTCCCATTCTATTCATATATTTGTTATACAGATAGAGGGGGTGTTGGTACAGACAGAGGGGTGGATACAGACAGAGAATCTGTGGGTACAGGCAGAGAGGCTGTGGGTACAGGCAGAGAGGGTGTGGATACAGGCAGAGAGGGTGTGGATACAGACAGAGGGTGTGTGTACAGACAGGGTGTGTGTACAGACAGAGTGACTGTGGGTACAGACAGAGAGGGAGTGTGTACAGACAGAGAGGATGTGGATACGGACAGAGAAACTGTGGTACAGACAGGGATGGTGTTACAAACAAAGAACAAAGAAATGTACAGCACAGGAACAGGCCCTTCGGCCCTCCAAGCCCGTGCCGACCATGCTGCCCGACTAAACTACAATCTTCTACACTTCCTGGGTCCGTATCCCTCTATTCCCATCCTATTCATGTATTTGTCAAGATGCCCCTTAAATGTCACTATCGTCCCTGCTTCCACCACCTCCTCCGGCAGCGAGTTCCAGGCACCCACTACCCTCTGCGTAAAAAACTTGCCTCGTACATCTACTCTAAACCTTGCCCCTCTCACCTTAGGCCTATGCCCCCTAGTAATTGACCCCTCTACCCTGGGGAAAAGCCTCTTACTATCCACTCTGTCTATGCCCCTCATAATTTTGTATACCTCTATCAGGTCTCCCCTCAACCTCCTTCGTTCCAGTGAGAACAAACCGAGTTTATTCAACCGCTCCTCATAGCTAATGCCCTCCATACCAGGCAACATTCTGGTAAATCTCTTCTGCACCCTCTCTAAAGCCTCCACATCCTTCTGGTAGTGTGGCGACCAGAATTGAACACTATACTCCAAGTGTGGCCTAACTAAGGTTCTATACAGCTGCAACATGACTTGCCAATTCTTATACTCAATGCCCCGGCCAATGAAGGCAAGCATGCCGTATGCCTTCTTGACTACCTTCTCCACCTGTGTTGCCCCTTTCAATGACCTGTGGACCTGTACTCCTAGATCTCTTTGACTTTCAATACTCTTGAGGGTTCTACCATTCACTGTATATTCCCTACCTGCATTAGACCTTCCAAAATGCATTACCTCACATTTGTCCGGATTAAACTCCACCTGCCATCTCTCCGCCCAAGTCTCCAAACAATCTAAATCCTGCTGTATCCTCTGATAGTCCTCATCGCTATCCGCAATTCCACCAACCTTTGTGTCGTCTGCAAACTTACTAATCAGACCAGTTACATTTTCCTCCAAATCATTTATATATACTACAAAGAGCAACGGTCCCAGCACTGATCCCTGTGGAACACCACTGGTCACAGCCCTCCAATTAGAAAAGCATCCTTCCATTGCTACTCTCTGCCTTCTATGGCCTAGCCAGTTCTGTATCCACCTTGTCAGCTCACCCCTGATCCCGTGTGACTTCACCTTTTGTACTAGTCTACCATGAGGGACCTTGTCAAAGGCCTGACTGAAATCCATATAGACAACATCCACTGCCCTACCTGCATCAATCATCTTAGTGACCTCCTCGAAAAACTCTATCAAGTTAGTGAGACACGACCTTCCCTTCACAAAACCATGCTGCCTCTCACTAATACGTCCATTTGCTTCCAAATGGGAGTAGATCCTGTCTCGAAGAATTCTCTCCAGTAATTTCCCTACCACTGAAGTAAGGCCCCACCGGCCTGTAGTTCCCTGGATTATCCTTGCTACCCTTCTTAAACAGAGGAACAACATTGGCTATTCTCCAGTCCTCCGGGACATCCCCTGAAGACAGCGAGGATCCAAAGATTTCTGTCAAGGCCTCAGCAATTTCCTCTCCAGCCTCCTTCAGTACTCTGGGGTAGATCCCATCAGGCCCTGGGGACTTATCTACCTTAATATTTTTTAAGACACCCAACACTTCGTCTTTTTGGATCTCAATGTGACCCAGGCTATCTACACACCCTTCTCCAGACTCAACATCTACCAATTTCTTCTCTTTGGTGAATACTGATGCAAAGTATTCATTTAGTACCTCGCCCATTTCCTCTGGCTCCACACATAGATTCCCTTGCCTATCCTTCAGTGGGCCAACCCTTTCCCTGGCTACCCTCTTGCTTTTTATGTATGTGTAAAAAGCCTTGGGATTTTCCTTAACCCTATTTGCCAATGACTTTTCGTGACCCCTTCTAGCCCTCCTGACTCCTTGCTTAAGTTCCTTCCTACTTTCCTTATATGCCACACAGGCTTCGTCTGTTCCCAGCCTTTTAGCCCAGACAAATGCCTCCTTTTTCTTTTTGACGAGGCCTACAATATCTCTCGTCATCCAAGGTTCCCGAAAATTGCCGTATTTAACCTTCTTCCTCACAGGAACATGCTGGTCCTGAATTCCTTTCAACTGCCACTTGAAAGCCTCTCACATGTCAGATGTTGATTTGCCCTCAAACATCTGCCCCCAATCTATGTTCTTCAGTTCCCGCCTAATATTGTTATAATTAGCCTTCCCCCAATTTAGCACATTCATCCTAGGACCACTCTTATCCTTGTCCACCAGCACTTTAAAACTTACTGAATTGTGGTCACTGTTACCGAAATGCTCCCCTACTGAAACATCTACCACCTGGCCGGGCTCATTCCCCAATACCAGGTCCAGTACCGCCCCTTCCCTAGTTGGACAGTCTACATATTGTTTTAAGAAGCCCTCCTGGATGTTCCTTACAAACCCCGCCCCGTCTAAGCCCCTGGCACTAAGTGAGTCTCAGTCAATACTGGGGAAGTTGAAGTCTCCCATCACCACAACCCTGTTGTTTTTACTCTTTTCCAAAATCTGTCTACCTATCTGCTCCTCTATCTCCCGCTGGCTGTTGGGAGGCCTGTAGTAAACCCCCAACATTGTGACTGCACCCTTCTTATTCCTGATCTCTACCCATATAGCCTCACTGCCCTCTGAGGTGTCCTCCCGCAGTATAGCTGTGATATTCTCCCGAACCAGTAGCGCAACTCCGCCACCCCTTTTACATCCCCCTCTATCCCGCCTGAAACATCTAAATCCTGGAACGTTTAGCTGCCAATCCTGCCCTTCCCTCAACCAGGTCTCTGTAATGGCAACAACATCATAGTTCCAAGTACTAATCCAAGCTCTCAGTTCATCTGCCTTACCTGTAATATGTGTTGGTACAGACAGAGGGGGTGTGGGTGCAGACAGAGAGGGTGTGGGTACAGACAGAGAGGGTGTGGATCCAGACTGAGAGGGTGTGGATCCAGACTGAGAGGGTGTGGATCCAGACTGAGAGGGTGTGCATCCAGACTGAGAGGGTGTAGATACAGACAGAGAGGGTGTGGATACAGACAGCGAGGCTGTAGGTACAGACAGAGAGGGTGTGGGTACAGACAGAGAGGGTGTGGATCCAGACTGAGAGGGTGTGGATCCAGACTGAGAGGGTGTGGATCCAGACTGAGAGGGTGTGGATCCAGACTGAGAGGGTGTGGATCCAGACTGAGAGGGTGTGGGTCCAGACTGAGAGGGTGTGGGTCCAGACTGAGAGGCTGTGGGTCCAGACTGAGAGGGTGTGGATCCAGATTGAGAGGGTGTGGATCCAGACTGAGAGGGTGTGGGTCCAGGCAGAGAGGGTGTGGGTCCAGACTGAGAGGGTGTGGATCCAGGCAGAGAGGGTGTGGGTCCAGACTGAGAGGGTGTGGATCCAGGCAGAGAGGGTGTGGGTCCAGACTGAGAGGGTGTGGATCCAGGCAGAGAGGGTGTGGGTCCAGACTGAGAGGGTGTGGGTACAGACAGAGAGGGTGTGGGTACAGACAGAGAGGCTGTGGGTACAGACAGAGAGGGTGTGGGTACAGACAGAGAGGGTGTGGGTACAGACAGAGAGGCTGTGGGTACAGACAGAGAGGCTGTGGGTACAGACAGAGAGGGTGTGGGTACAGACAGAGAGGGTGTGGGTACAGACAGAGAGGGTGTGGGTACAGACAGAGGGGGGGAGGTACAGACAGAGAGGGTGTGGGTACAGACAGAGAGGGTGTGGGTACAGACAGAGAGGGTGTGGGTACAGACAGAGGGGGGAGGTACAGACTGAGGGGTTGTGTAGACAGACAGACAGGGTGTGGGTACAGACAGAGAGGCGGCTGATACAGACAGAATGGCTGTGGGTACAGATAGAGAGGGTGTGGATACAGAAAGACGGTACAGACAGAGACGCTGTGGGTACAGACAGAGAGGCTGTGGTTAGAGACAGAGGGTGTGGGTACAGACAGAGAGGCTGTGGGTACAGACAGGTGCTGTGGGTACAGACAGAAGGTGAGGGTAGAGACAGAGGGGTGTGTAGACAGACAGAGAGGGTGTTGTTACAGACAGAGAGGGCGTGTAGACAGACAGAGAGGGCGTGTAGACAGACAGAGAGGTTGTGGGTACAGACAGAGAGGGCGTGGGTACAGACAGAGAGGGCGTGGGTACAGACAGAGTGGGTGTGGGTACAGACAGAGAGGGTGTGGATACAGACAGAGTGGGTGTGGGTACAGACAGAGTGGGTGTGGATACAGACAGAGAGGGTGTGGATACAGACAGAGAGGGTGTGGATACAGACAGAGAGGGTGTGGATACAGACAGAGAGGGTGTGGATACAGACAGAGAGGGTGTGGATACAGACAGAGAGGATGTGGATACAGACAGAGAGGGTGTGGATACAGACAGAGAGGGTGTGGATACAGACAGAGAGGTGTGTGTACAGACAGAGGGTGTTGGTACAGACAGAGAGGGTGTTGGTACAGGCAGAGAAGGTGTGTAGACGGACAGAGAGGGGGTGGGTACAGACAGAGGCTGTGTGTACAGGCAGAGAGGGTGTGGGTACAGACAGAGGCTGTGGGTACAGACAGAGAGGGTGTTGGTACAGACAGAGAGGGTGTTTGTACAGACAGACAGGGTCTGATTTCAGACAGAGAAGATGTGGGTACAAACTGAGAGGCTGTGGGTACAGACAGATGGGGTGTGTAGACAGACAGAGAGACTGTGGGTACAGCCAGAGAAGATGTGGGTACAGACAGAGGGTGTGTGTAGACAGACAGAGAGGGTGTGGGTACAGAGAGAGAGAGGGTGTGGATACAGAAAGAGGGAGTGTTTGTACAGACAGAGAGGCTGTGTGTGCAGACAGATGCTGTGGGTACAGACAGAGGGGTGTGTAGACAGACAGAGAGGGCGTGGGTACAGACAGAAGGTGTGGGTACAGACAAAGGGGTGTATCGACAGACAGAGAGGGTGTGGGTACAGACAGAGTTTCTGTGGGTACAGACAGGTGATGTGGGTACAGACAGAGAGACTGTGGGTACAGACAGAGAGGCTGTGAGTACAGGCAGAGAGGGTGTGGGTACAGACAGAGAGGCTGTGGGTAGAGACGGAGAGGGTGTTGGTACAGACAGCGAGGGTGCGGGTACAGACAGCGAGGGTGCGGGTACAGACAGAGAGAATGGATACAGACAGAGAGACTGGATACAGACAGAGGGTGTGGCTAGGGACAGAGTGGCTGTGGGTACAGACAGAGGGTGTGGGTACAGAAAGAGAGGGTGTGGGTACAGGTAGAGAGGGTGTGGGTACAGGTAAAGAGGCTGTGGGTACAGGTAGAGAGGCTGTGGGTACAGACAGAGAGGCAGTGGGTACAGACAGAGGATGTGGGTACAGACTGAGCGGCTGTGGATAATGACAGAGAGGATGTGGAAACAGACAGACTTTATGTACAGGCAGAGAGACTGTGGATACAGACAGAGAGGGTGTGGATACAGGTAGAGAGGCTGTGGGTACAGGTAGAGAGGCTGTGGTTACAGATAGGGAGGGTGTGGATACAGACACAGAGG
Organism: Scyliorhinus torazame; assembly: GCF_047496885.1. Taxonomy (NCBI): domain Eukaryota; kingdom Metazoa; phylum Chordata; class Chondrichthyes; order Carcharhiniformes; family Scyliorhinidae; genus Scyliorhinus; species Scyliorhinus torazame. The sequence continues at coordinate 135,620 of NC_092718.1, read as the reverse complement.
GTGTTGCTATAGACTGAGAGGCTGTGGGTACAGCTTGAGAGGGTGTGGGTACAGACAGAGGGTGTGGGTACAGACAGAGAGTGTGGGTACCGACAGAGGCTGTGGGTACAGACAGAGAGAGTGTTGGTACAGACAGAGAGGGTGTGAGTACAGACAGAGAGGGAGTGTAGACAGACAGATAAGGTGTGTAGACGGACAGAGAGGGTGTGGGTACAGACAGAGAGGGTGTGAGTACAGACAGAGAGGGAGTGTAGACAGACAGAGAAGGTGTGTAGACGGACAGAGAAGGTGTGTAGACGGACAGAGAGGGCGTGGGTACAGACAGAGAGGACGTGGGTACAGACAGAGAGGTGTGGGTACAGACAGGGTGTGGGTACAGACAGAGAGGGTGTGGGTACAGACAGAGAGGGTGTGGGTACAGACAGAGGGTGTGGGTACAGACAGAGAGGGTGTGGGTACAGACAGAGAGGGTGTGGGTACAGACAGAGAGGGTGTGGGTACAGACAGAGAGGGTGTGGGTACAGACAGAGGGTGTGGGTACAGACAGAGAGGGTGTGGGTACAGACAGAGAGGGTGTGGGTACAGACAGAGAGGGTGTGGGTACAGACAGAGAGGGTGTGGGTACAGACAGAGGGTGTGGGTACAGACAGAGAGGGTGTGGGTACAGACAGAGAGGGTGTGGGTACAGACAGAGAGGGTGTGGGTACAGACAGAGAGGCTGTGGGTACAGACAGAGAGGCTGTGGGTACAGACAGAGAGGGTATAGATACAGACAGAGAGGCTGTGGGTACAGACAGAGAGGGTATAGATACAGACAGAGAGGCTGTGGATAAAGAGTCACTGTGGGTACAGACAGAACGGCTTTAGGTACAGACAGAGTTTCTGTGGTTATGGACAGAGGGTGTGGGGACAGACAGAGAGTGTGTGGGTACAGGCAGAGAGGGTGTGGATACAGACAGGGAAGGGGTGGGGACAGACAGAGAGGGTGTGGACACAGAGAGGGTGTTGGTACAGTCAGATTGGCTGTGTGTACAGACAGAGAGGCTGTGGGTACAGACAGAGAGGATGTGGAAACAGACAGACTTTATGTACAGGCAGAGAGACTGTGGATGCAGGTAGAGAGGGTGTGGATGCAGGTAGAGAGGGTGTGGGTACAGATAGGGAGGGTGTGGATACAGATAGAGAGGGCGTTGGTACAGACAGAGAGGCTGTGGGTACAGCTTGAGAGGGTGTGGTACAGAGAGGGTGTAGATACGGACAGAGAGGCTGTGGGTACTGACAGAGAACCTGTGGATACAGACACAGAGGATGTGGATACAGGCAGAGAGGGTGTGGATACAGACAGACTTTATGTACAGGCAGAAAGGGTGTGGATACAGACAGAGAGACTTTATGTACAGACAGAGAGGCTGTGGATACAGACAGAGAGGCTGTGAGTACAGACAGAAAGGATGTGGATGCAGACAGAGAGGCTGTGGATACGGACAGAGATGCTGTGGATAGAGACAGAGATGGTGCGGATAGAGAGAAGGCAGAAATGCTGATGGTGCCGATACAGGCAGATGCAGATAGAGATGTCGCAGATGTAGAAAGGAGATGGAGTGAAGATTCAATTTAAACTAAATTGCCAGGGGAATGGGAACCTAGAAGAACTCAGGCGCCGATACCCGGGTTTGAATCCCGGCTCTGGGTCACTGTTCGTGTGGAGTTTGCACATTCTGCCCGTGTCTGCGTGGGTTTCACCCCCACAACCCAAAGATGTGCAGGGTAGGTGGAGTGGCCACGCTAAATTGCCCCTTAATTGGAAAAAAAGAATTGGGTACTCTTAAATTTATAGAAAAAAACAAAAATTAAGTTGTAGTTAACAAAGATGAATTTATTTACATATTGTAATATTCTGCTCAATGCAGCCTCTCGTTCCCAGTGCGATCCCAGCTGCGAAGATTTGTCACATTTGCTTTTACCTCCAGCACAATGAGTCCAAGGTGTTGCCTACACCCCCTCGGAAGCCCCAGGCCGTGAGTCTCACGGGGAGATCCTGGATTGTTTCCCCAGTTTCATGTGGGGATAATAACCCCCCCCCCCCTCCCCCATCCCCCCCAGATCTAAAAAAACCCCATCCCTCGCCACTGGGGAGCTCTCTGTGCCACTTAGACTGCAGCCATGCGACCACTTGTGGCGGTCCTGGGTTGGCATCAGGCTGACGAGTCACTAAACAAGATTTTCTGGCAGACTGCTGATGGGGAATCACTGGAACCGCGGTGCTGGACACATTGCCACCTGCCACCTGCCAGTGCGGATACCACTGCCACCTGCCAGTGCGGATACCACTGCCACCTGCCAGTGCGGATACCACTGCCACCTGGCAGTGCGGATACGACTGCCACCTGCCAGTACAGATACCCCTGCCACCTGCCAGTACAGATACCCCTGCCACCTTCCAGTGCAGACACCCCTGCCACCTGCCAGTGCCGACACCCCTGCCACCTGCCAGTGCCGACACCTCCAACACCTGCCAGTGCCGACACCTCCAACACCTGCCAGGACAAACACCTCCAACACCTGCCAGTGCCGACACCTCCAACACCTGCCAGGACAAACACCTCCGCCACTGCCAGGACAAACACCTCCGCCACCTGCCAGTGCCGACACCTCCGCCACCTGCCAGTGACGACACCTCTGCCACCTGCCTGTACAGACACCTCCGCCACTGCCAGTGCCGACACCTCCGCCACCTGCCTGTACAGACACCTCCGCCACCTGCCAGTGCCGACACCTCCACCACCTGCCAGTGCCGACACCTCCGCCACCTGCCAGTGCCGACACCTCCACCACCTGCCAGTGCCGACACCTCCACCACCTGCCAGTGCCGACACCTCCGCCACCTGCTAGTACAGACACCTCCGCTACCTCCCAGTGCAGACACCTCCGCCACCTGCCAGTGCCGACACCTCCGCCACTGCCAGTACAGACACCTCCACCACCTGCTAGTGCAGACACCTCCGCCACCTGCCAGTGCCGACACCTCCGCCACTGCCAGTACAGACACCTCCGCCACCTGCCAGTGCCGACACCTCCGCCACCTGCTAGTACAGACACCTCCGCCACCTGCCAGTGCCGACACCTCCGCCACCTGCCAGTGCCGACACCTCCGCTACCTCCCAGTGCCGACACCTCCGCCACCTGCCAGTACAGACACCTCCGCCACCCCCCAGTACAGACACCTCCGTGTCCATGTCAAAACTTGATTCATTGACCTGTTGCTGGGCCGCCAGCCCGAGGGTGACTCTTGCTGCAGCCGTAGCGGTTCTACCGCCGGTGGTGACAACTGTGCTAAGCACAGTGGTTAGCACTGCTGCCTCTCAGCGCTCCGGTTCCCTCCCACAGTCCAAAGATGTGCAGGTTAGGTGGATTGGCCAATGATAAATTGCCCTTAGGGTCCAAAAGGATTGGTGGGGTTATTGGGATGGGGTGGAAGCGTGGGATTTGGTCAGGTGCTTTTTCCAAGGGCCGTGCTGACTCGATGGGCCGAATGGCCTCCTTCTGCACTGTAAATTCTATGATTCTATGATCTCGACAGGTGGTTTTATGTCTGGTTAAGTAGCCCAAATGTTTTTTCAAAGATCTTTCCTTGGACTCCGACTCTATACGAAACTGGGCCAGTCTGGTCCAGTACCTCTCCTGAAAGCCACAAGACACCATAAGTGGTGTCCCCGGCACGAAATATTCACTCTGGTGCCCTTAAACCACGGTATCTCTTCTGCAACTGCTGATGCCACTCGACCTTGGCACCGAGGTTTGGAAAAGTATATTCACATTATATATTCATGATTTGGAGGAGGGAACTAAATGTATTATTTCCAAATTTGCAGACGGTTCAAAGTTGGGTGGAGGGCGAGCTGTGAGGAGGGTGAGCTGTGAGGAGGATGCAGAGATGCTTCAGTGGGATTTGGACAGGCTGAGTGAGTGGGTACATGCATGGCAGATGCAGTATAATGTGGATAAATGTGAGGTTATCCGCTTCGGTGGCAAAAATCGGAAGGCAGATTATTATTTGATTGGGTGTAAATTAGAGAGGCGGATACTCAGCGAGAGCTTGGTGTCCTCGTGCATCAGTCGCTGAAAGTAAGCGCGCAGGTACAGCAGGCAGGGAAGAAGGCAAATGGTGTGTTGGTCTTCATAGTGAGAGGATTGGAGTGTAGGAGTAGAGATGTTTTGCTATGGAGGGAGTGCAGCGACGGTTTACTAGGCTGATTCCTGGGATGGTGGGACTGTCATATGAGGAGAGACTAAGTCGGTTAGGATTATATTCATTGGAGTTTAGAAGAGTGAGAGGGGATCTCATAGAAACTTACAAAATTCTAACAGGATTGGACAGGGTTGATTCAGAAAGAATGTTCCCGATGGTGGGGGGGGGGGTCCAGAACTAGGGGTCATAGTTTGAGGATAAGGGGTAAACCTTTTAGGACTGAGGTGAGGAGAAATGTCTTCACCCAGAGAGCGGAGAATCTGTGAAACTCACTCCCACAGAAAGTAGTTGCGGCCAAAACGTTGTGTAATTTCATGAAGGAATTAGGTACAGCTCTTGGGGCTAAAGGGGGCAAGGGATATGGGGGGGAGGTGGGATCAGGGTATTGAACTTGACGATCAGCCATGACCATAATGAAAGACGGAGCAGGCTCGAAGGGCCGAATGGCCTCTCCTGCTTCTATTTTCTATGTTTCTATGTGAATTCCTTGGGCCTGATAAATTACACCAGAGTACTTATGGAAGTGGTCCTATAAATAGTGGGTTTATTGGTGGTCATCTTCCAAGATTCTATGGACCCTGGAATAATTCCTACAGATTGTAGGGTAGCTAATGTAACCCCACTATTTAAAGAGATGGTATAGAGAAGACAGGGAATTATGGACCAGTCAGCCTGATGCCGGTAATGGGTAAAATTCAACAAACATTGCAAAAGATTTACCAACAGAGCACTTGGAAAACAGTGGCAGGATCAGTCAGAGTCAGCATGGATTTACAAAAGGAAAATCATACTTGACAAGTCTAATAGAATTCTTCGAGAATGTAACTAGCAGAGTTGACAAGGGGAAGCCAGTGGATGTGGTGTATTTGGACTTTCAGAAGGCTTTTTGGACAGAGATGAGGAGACATTTCTTCACCCAGAGAGTGTTGAGCCTGTGGAATTCGTTACCACCGGAAGTAGTTGAGGCTAAAACATTGTGGGCTGGATTCCCCGTTGCTGAGGCTAAGTGCTGACACCAACGGAGGACCCGTGAACCCGTGGTGTTTCAAGACAGAACAATCAGCTCCCATCTGCACCGATTCTACTACCAGGGAGGGGCTAGCACCGGCACCATGGGAAACACCCGCGGAATGGTGGGGCAGGCTCCAAGGGCAGAACGGCCTTGTCCTGCTCCTAAATTATCATCAATAGAGTGAGTTCTCCCAGTGAGCTAAAGAAGACACAGCCAGAGTGAGACACATTGAAATTTGGGAATTTGAAGCTAGGTGAGAATTGAATTGGTAAGACTGTTCCTTTCTAAATTTCCTTTCTAAATTTCAGGAGTGTAATTTAATCACAATGTTGGGGGCAATGAGAGATAGAGGAGCTGGCAAGTGGAGAGATTTTGGAAGATGATGGTGCCACCTGCCTCAGGGCTGTGCCACAACAGCCAGTGCCCGGGCAATGCCGCTGATGCACTCAGTTATGGCGCACTGTGACTGGGCCACGCTCCGGAGCGGCGCTATGTCCAGGTGGCCCTGGTAGATGGCTGCCTGTGATAGGCCAGCCCTGTCCTGGGCCTTGGCCACTGCCCGCACAGAGTGCCCCAGGCCTTGGTCGCCCTGACCCATTGCCAAAACCATCGCCCCCAAGCCTTTACCGCAGACACCGCCCGTGAAGTGTTGGCATGAGTGGCACGCATGGCCAGTACCACCTCCTGCTCCTGCAAGCAAATGAGCTCCTCCAACTGCACCTGCAGGCCCTGGGTGGTTGCCAATATCATGTAGTCCCTGGCTCCCTGAGACTGCATCTCCACAAGAGCAGCCTGAACAGTGGCACCACAACTGGCTCAGTTGCTCAGTAGGGGAGGACAAAGTGCAGGAGAGCGATAGTTATAGGGAACTTTCTGGTAAGCGGCACAGATAGGCACTCCTGTGGAATGGAAAGGGACTCCAGGATGGTGTGTTGCCTCCCTGGTGCCAAGGTCAAGGATGTCTCTGAATGAACACAGGACATCCTGAAGTGGGAAGGTGAACAGCCAGAGGACGTAGTACACATAGGTACCAACAACATAGGCAGGAAGAGCGACGAGGTCCTGCAGAAGGAGTTAAGGGAGTTAGGCAGGAAGCTAAAAAGCAGGACCTCTAGGGTTGTAATCTCAGGATTACTCCCTGTGCCACGTGCCAGTGAGGCTAGAAATAGGAGGATAGTGCAGCTAAATACGTGGCTAAACTGGTGGTGTAGGACGGAGGGTTTCCGATTTCTGGACCACTGGGATATTTTCCGGGGCAGGTGGGACCTGTACAAGAAGGACGGGTTGCATCTAAACTGGAGAGGCACCAATATCCTGGCTGGGAGGTTTGCCAGAGTCACTCGGGAGGATTTAAACTAGTATGGCAGGGGCTGGGAACGAGAGCGTTAGAACATAGAACATAGAACGATACAGCGCAGTACAGGCCCTTCGGCCCACGATGTTGCACCAAAACAAAAGCCATCTAACCTACACTATGCCATTATCATCCATATGTTTATCCAATAAACTTTTAAATGCCCTCAATGTTGGCGAGTTCACTACTGTAGCAGGTAGGGCATTCCACGGCCTCACTACTCTTTGCGTAAAGAACCGACCTCTGACTCTGTCCTATATCTTTTACCCCTCAGTTTAAAGCTATGTCCCCTCGTGCCAGCCATTTCCATCCGCGGGAGAAGGCTCTCAATGTCCACCCTATCCAACCCCCTGATCATTTTGTATGCTTCTATTAAGTCTCCTCTTAACCTTCTTCTCTCCAACGAAAACAACCTCCAGTCCATCAGCCTTTCCTCATAAGATTTTCCCTCCATACCAGGCAACATCCTGGTAAATCTCCTCTGCACCCGCTCCAAAGCCTCCACGTCCTTCCTATAATGCGGTGACCAGAACTGTACGCAATACTCCAAATGCGGCCGTACCAGAGTTCTGTACAGCTGCAACATGACCTCCCGACTCCGGAACTCAATCCCTCTACCAATAAAGGCCAACACTCCATAGGCCTTCTTCACAACCCTATCAACCTAGGTGGCAACTTTCAGGGATCTATGTACATGGACACCTAGATCCCTCTGCTCATCCACACTTCCAAGAACTTTACCATTAGCCAAATATTCTGCATTCCTGTTATTCCTTCCAAAGTGAATCACCTCACACTTCTCTACATTAAACTCCATTTGCCACCTCTCAGCCCAGCTCTGCAGCTTATCTATATCCCTCTGTAACCTGCTACATCCTTCCACACTATCGACAACACCACCGAATTTAGTATCGTCTACAAATTTACTCACCCACCCTTCTGCGCCTTCCTCTAGATCATTGATAAAAATGACAAACAGCAACGGCCCCAGAACAGATCCTTGTGGTACTCCACTTGTAACTGAACTCCATTCTGAACATTTCCCATCAACCACCACCCTCTGTCTTCTTTCAGCTAGCCAATTTCTGATCCACATCTCTAAATCACCCTCAATCCCCAGCCTCCGTATTTTCTGTAATAGCCTACCGTGGGGAACCTTATCAAACGCTTTGCTGAAATCCATATACACCACATCAACTGCTCTACCCTCGTCTACCTGTTCAGTCACCTTCTCAAAGAACTCGATGAGGTTTGTGAGGCATGACCTACCCTTCACAAAGCCATGCTGAATATCCCTGATCATATTATTCCTATCTAGATGATTATAAATCTTGTCTCTTATAATCCCCTCCAAGACTTTACCCACTACAGACGTGAGGCTCACCGGTCTATAGTTGCCGGGGTTGTCTCTGCTCCCCTTTTTGAACAAAGGGACCACATTTGCTATCCTCCAGTCCTCTGGCACCATTCCTGTAGCCAATGATGACATAAAAATCAAAGCCAAAGGTCCAGCAATCTCTTCCCTGGCCTCCCAGAGAATCCTAGGATAAATCCCATCAGGACCCGGGGACTTATCTATTTTCAGCCTGTCCAGAATTGCCAACACCTCTTCCCTATGTACCTCAATGCCATCTATTCTATTAGCCTGGGTCTCAGCATTCTCCTCCAGAACATTATCTTTTTCCTGAGTGAATACTGACGAAAAATATTCATTTAGTATCTCGCCTATCTCTTCAGACTCCACACACAACTTCCCATCCCTGTCCTTGACTGGTCCTACTCTTTTCCTAGTCATTCGCTTATTCCTGACATACCTATAGAAAGCTTTTGGGTTTTCCTTGATCCTACCTGCCAAATACTTCTCATGTCCCCTCCTTGCTCGTCTTAGCTCTCTCTTTAGATCCTTCCTCGCTACCTTGTAACTATCCATCGCCCCAACTGAAACTTCACACCTCATCTTCACATAGGCCTCCTTCTTCCTCTTAACAAGAGATTCCACTTCTTTGGTAAACCACGGTTCCCTCGCTCGGCACCTTCCTCCCTGCCTGACCGGTACATACTTATCAAGAACACGCAGTAGCTGATCCTTGAACAAGCCCCACTTATCCAGTGTGCCCAACACTTGCAGCCTACTTCTCCAACCTACCCCTCCCAAGTCACGTCTAATGGCATCATAATTGCCCTTCCCCCAGCTATAACTCTTGCCCTGCGGTGTATACTTATCCCTTTCCATCACTAACGTAAACGTCACCGAATTGTGGTCACTGTCCCCAAAGTGCTCTCCTACCTCCAAATCCAACACCTGGCCTGGTTCATTACCCAAAACTAAATCCAACGTGGCCTCGCCTCTTGTTGGCCTGTCAACATATTGTGTCAGGAAACCCTCCTGCACACACTGTACAAAAAACGACCCATCTAATGTACTTGAACTATATCTTTTCCAGTCAATATTTGGAAAGTTAAAGTCTCCCATAATAACTACCCTGTTACTTTCGCTCTTATCCAGAATCATCTTCGCCATCCTTTCCTCTACATCCCTAGAACTATTTGGAAGCCTATAGAAAACTCCCAACAGGGTGACCTCTCCTTTCCTGTTTCTAACCTCAGCCCATACTACCTTGGAAGAAGAGTCCCCATCTAGCATCCTCTCCGCCACCGTAATACTGCTCTTGACTCGCAGCGCCACACCTCCCCCTCTTTTGCCTCCTTCTCTGAGCTTACTAAAACACCTAAACCCCGGAACCTGAAACATCCATTCCTGTCCCTGCTCTATCCATGTCTCCGAAATGGCCACAACATCGAAGTCCCAGGTACCAACCCATGCTGCCAGTTCCCCTACCTTATTTCGTATACTCCTGGCATTGAAGTAGACACACTTAAAACCACCTACCTGAACACTGGCCCCCTCCTGTGACGTCAAATCTGTGCTCCTGACCTCTATACTCTCATTCTCCCTTACCCTAAAACTACAATCCAGGTTCCCATGCCCCTGCTGCATTAGGTTAAACCCCCCCAAAGAGCACTAACAAATCTCCCCCCCAGGATATTTGTGCCCCTCAGGTTCAGATGTAGACCATCCTGTCTGTAGAGGTCCCACCTTCCCCAGAAAGAGCCCCAGTTATCCAGAAATCTGAATCCCTCCCGCCTGCACCATCCCTGTAGCCACGTGTTTAATTGCTCTCTCTCCCTATTCCTCATCTCACTATCACGTGGCACGGGCAACAACCCAGAGATAACAACTCTGTTTGTTCTAGTTCTGAGCTTCCATCCTAGCTCCCTGAAAGCCTGCCTGACATCCTTGTCCCCTTTCCTACCAATGTCGTTCGTGCCAATGTAGACCACGACTTGGGGCTGCTCCCCCTCCCCCCTAAGGACCCAGAAAACACGATCCAAGATATCACGTACCCTTGCACCTGGGAGGCAACATACCAAACGTGAGTCTCTCACGCTCCCACAAAATCTCCTATCTGTGCCCCTGACTATCGAGTCCCCAATTACTAATGCTCTGCTCCTCTCCCCCCTTCCCTTCTGAGCAACAGGGACAGACTCCGTGCCAGAGGCCCGTACCCCATGGCTTACCCCTGGTAAGTCGTCCCCCCCACAAGTATCCAAAGCGGTATACTTGTTTCTCAGGGGAACGACCGCAGGGGATCCCTGCACTGACTGCTTCTTCCCAGTCCCTCTTACAGTTACCCATCTATCTCCAATCTTTGGTGTAACTAATTCCCTGAAGCTGCTATCTATGACCCCCTCTGCCTCCTGAATGATCCGAAGTTCTTCCAACTCCAGCTCCAGTTCCCTAACTCGGTCTTGGAGGAGCTGGAGATGGCAGCACTTCCTGCAGGTAAAAGAGGGACCGAAAACGGGACCAGGTAAGTGTTTACCACTGAAATTGACTAGCCTGCTCCTGTGAAGGTCTCCCAGAAATCACTGACGCACCGCTCCCGCTGAAATCGACTGGCCTGCCCCTGCAAAGACAAGTGTTTTTAAAGGAGAGACTTACCTCCCAGAAATCACTTGCGCACTGCTCCCGCTGAAATTGACTAACCTGCTCCGCTCCCGCTGAAATCGACTGCAAATCGTTAGCTTAGAAGGTGTAATAACTGAAGGGGAAATAGAGAACAAAAATAAGAAAACAACATCAAACGCAGTGGTCTGAAGTTTATTTGTTTCAACGCTAGAAGTATAGAGGGTAAGGCAGATGAACTTCGAGCACTGATTAGTCCTTGGAATTACATCATAGACATCATAGAATTTACAGTGCAGAAGGAGGCCATTCGGCCCATCGAGTCTGCACCGGCTCTTGGAAAGAGCACCCTACCCAAGGTCAACACCTCCACCCTATCCCCATAACCCAGTAACCCCACCCAACACTAAGGGCAATTTTGGACACTAAGGGCAATTTATCATGGCCAATCCACCTAACCTGCACATCTTTGGACTGTGGGAGGAAACCGGAGCACCCGGAGGAAACCCACGCACACACGGGGAGGATGTGTAGACTCCGCACAGATAGTGACCCAAGCCGGAATCGAACCTGGGACCCTGGAGCTGTGAAGCAATTGTGCTATCCACAATGCTACCGTGCTGCCCTAATTACGATGTTGTGGTTGTCACAGAAACATGGTTAAAGGAAGGGCAGGATTGGCAGCTGAATGTTCGAGGATTTAGATGCTTCAGGAGAGGTAGAGGTGGGTGTAAAAGGGGTGGGGAGTAGCATTGCTGATGGAGAATATTATAGCCGTACTGCGGGAGGACACCTCGGAGGGCTCATACAATAAGGCAATCTGGGTAGAGCTCAGGAACAGGAAGGGGGAAATCTCAATGTTGGGGGTTTATTACAGGCCCCCCAACTGCCAGCGAGAGATAGAGGAGCAGATAGGTAGAGAGATTTTGGATCGGTGCAAAAGTAACAAAGGGTCATCTAGACTCGAAACGTTCGCTCTTTTCTGTCCCTACAGATGCTGGCAGACCTGCTGAGATTTTCCAGCATTTTCTCTTTGGTGGCAGAAGTAACAGGATGGTTGTGGTCGGGGATTTTAATTTCCCCTATATTGACTGGGACTCACTTAGTGCTAGGGGCTTCGATAGGGCAGGGTTTGTAAGGTGTATCCAGGAAGCCTTCTTGATGCAATAATATGTAGATCGTCCAACTAGGGAAGGGGTATTGGTATATGGTATTGGGGAAGGAGCCTGGACAGGTGGTTGAGGTTTCAGTAGGGGAACATTTTGGGAATAGTGACCACAATTCCTTAAGTTTTAGGGTACCTTTGGATAGGGATGAGAGTACGTTGCTAAACTGGGGAAAAGCAAATTATGATAACATTAGACAGGAATTGAAGAATTTGGATTGGGTGTGGCTGTTGGAGGGTAAATCAACATCCGACACGTGGGAGTCTTTCAAGCGACAGTTGATTAGGATTCAGGAAAGTCACGTTCCTGAGAGAATGTGAAAGGTTTAGCGAGAGGGAAGAACTGAGGGAGATCAACATTAGTAGAGAAATGGTGCTGCGAAAATTGATGGGATTGAAGGCGGATAAATCCCCAGAGCCTGAATCTGCATCCCAGAGAGCTTAAGGAGGTAGATCTGGAAATAGTGGATGCATTGGCGGTCATCTTCCGGGATTCTATAGACTCTGGAACTGTCCCTGCAGATTGGAGGGTAGCTCACGTCACTCCAATATTCAAAAAGGGAGGTAGAGAGAAATGAGGGAATTATAGACCAGTAAGCCGAACATCGGTAGTGGGGAAAATTCTTGAATCCATTATCAAGGACTTTATAGCGGAAAATTTAGAAAACAGTGGCAGGATCAGTCAGAGTCAGCATGGATTTATGAAGGGAAAATCATGCTTGACAAATCTGTTGTAATTCTTTGAAGATGTAACCAGTTCACAAGGGGGAGTCAGTCGATGTGGTATATTTAGACTTTCAGTAGGCGTTTGATAAAATCCTGCATAAGAGATTATTGTGCAAAATTAAAGAGCATGGGATTGGGGGAAGTGTATTGAAGTGGATAGAAAACTGGTTGGCAGAGAGGAAACAAAGAGTAGAAATTAATGGGTCCTTTTAAAATTGGCAGGCAGTAACTAGTGGGGTGCCACAGGGATCGGTACTGGGACCCGAGCTATTCAGAATAAATATTAATGATTTGGATGAGGGAATAAAATGTAACATTTCAAAGTTTACAGATGTTACCAAGTTAGGTGGGAGGGTGAATTGTGCCGAGGATGCAGGGATCCTATAGCATGATCTGGACAGGTTGGGCGAGTGGGCAAATCAATGGCAGATGCAGTATAATTTGGATAAGTGTGAGGTTATTCACTTTGGAAGCAAAAACAGGAAGGCAGATTACTACCTGAATGGTTGTAAATTGGGAGAGGGGAGTGTGCAGCGGGACCTGGGTGTCCTTGTGCACCATTCGCTGAAGGTAAGCATGCAGGTGCAGCAGGCGGTAAAGAAGGCTAATGGTATGTTGACCTTCATTGCGAGAGGTTTCGAGTATAGAAGCAGGGATGTGTTGCTGCAATTGTACAGGGCCTTGGTGAGACCACACCTGGAGTATTGTGGGCAGTTTTGGTCTCCTTCTCTGAGGAAGGATGATCTTGCTCTCGAGGGAGAGCAGCGAAGGTTTACCAGACTGATTCCAGGGATGGTGGGACTGTCATATGAGGAGAGATTGACTCGGTTGGTATTGAGCTCACTGGAGTTCAGAAGAATGAGGGGGATCTCATAGAGACATATAAAATTCTAACAGGACTGGACAGGGTAGATGCAGGGAAGATGTTCCCGATGATGGTGGGTGTGTCCAGAACCAGGGGTCACAGTCTGAGGATTCAGGGTAAACCATTTCGGACAGAGATAAGGAGACATTTCTTCACCCAAAGAGTGGTGAGCCTGTGGAATTCATTGCCACAGGAAGTAATTGATGCTAAAACATTGAATATATTCAAGAGGTGGCTGGATATAGCACTTGGGGAGAATGGGGTCAAAGGCTATGGGGAGAAAGCAGGATTAGGCTATTGAGTTGGATGATCAGCCATGATGGTGATGAATGGCGGAGCAGGCTCGAAGGGCCGAAAGGCTTCCTCCTGCTCTTATCTTCTATGTATCTATGAATTGCAAAGGATACGTTTGGGAAGTTTAGGGAGCCTTGGATAACGGGGAACATTCTGAACCTCGTCAAAAAGAAAAAGGAGACTTCCGGTGGTGGCCATGGAGTGAGTGGTCGCACATTCAGTAGCTCTCGCTCGTGGCGGTCTTTTTTGGTCTTGTTCCCGGCTTTCATAGATACATAGAAGAGAGGCTTGTGGGAGAAATCCGACAAGTGGACAGGTGGTACGCAGAGACCCCAGAGGATGGGCTTTTGAAGGAACGTCAGAGGCTAACTAGAGGGTAATTAGAGAAAGGGTTGGTCCACTCAAAGACAAAAGAGGGAATTTATGCGTGGAGTCAGAGGAAATGGGTGAGATTCTTAACGAGTACTTTGCATCGGTATTCACCAAGGAGAGGGACATGACGGATGTTGAGGCTAGGGATGGATGTTTAAATACTCTAGGCCAAGTCGGCATAAGGAAGGGGGAAGTTTTGGGTATTCTAAAAGGCATTAAGGTGGACAAGTCCCCAGGTCCGAATGGGATCTATCCCAGGTTCCTGAGGGAAGTGGGGGACAAAATAGCCTGGGCCATAACAGATATCTTTGCAGCATCCTTGAGCACGGGTGAGGTCCCGGAGGACTGCAGAATTGCTAATGTTGTCCCTTTGTTTAAGAAGGGTAGCAGGGATAATCCAGGGAATTATAGACCTGTGAGCTTGACGTCAGTGGTAGGCAGACTGTTGGAGAAGATACTGAGGGGTAGGATCTATTCACATTTGGGAAAAAGGGTCTGTTTAGCACACTGGGCTAAATCGCTGGCTTTGAAAGCAGACCAAGGCAGGCCAGCAGCACAGTTCAATTCCCGTACCAGCCTCCCTGAACAGGCGCCGGAATGTGGCGACTAGGGGCTTTTCACAGTAACTTCATTTGAAGCCTACTTGTGACAATAAGCGATTTTCATTTCATTTTCGAATAGACTTATCAGTGATTGGCAGCATGGTTTTATGCAGGGAAAGTCATGTGTTACAAACCTAATAGAAGTATTTGAGGAAGTGACAAAGTTAATTGATGAGGGAAGGGCTGTAGATGTCATATACATGGACTTCAGTAAGGCGTTTGATAAAGTTTCCCATGGCAGGTTGATGGAAAAAGTGAAGTCGTATGGGGTTCAGGGTGTACTAGCTATATGTATAAAGAACTGGCTGGGCAACAGGAGACAGAGAGTAGTTGTGGAAGGGAGTGTCTCAAAATGGAGAAAGGTGACTAGTGGTGTTCCACAGGGATCCGTGCTCGGACCACTGTTGTTTGTGATACACATAAATGATCTGGACGAAGGTACAGGTGGTCTGATTAGCAAGTTTGCAGATGATACTAAGATTGGTGGAGTTGCAGATAGCGAGGAGGACTGTCAGAGAATACAGCAAAATATAGATAGATTGGAGAGTTGAGCAGAAAAATGGCAGATGGAGTTCAATCCAGGCAAATGCGAGGTGATATATTTTGGAAGATCTAATTCAAGAGCGGACTATACGGTCAATGGAAGAGTCCTGGTGAAAATTGATGTATAGAGAGATCTGGGAGTTCAGGTCCATTGTACCCCGAAGGTGGCAATGCAGATCGATAGAGTGTAGAGCATGCTTTCCTTCATCGGATGGGGTATTGAGTACAAGAGTCGGCAGGTCATGTTACAGTTGTATAGGACTTTGGTTAGGCCACATTTGGAATACTGCGTGCAGTTCTGGTCGCCACATTACCAGAAGGGTGTGGATGCTTTAGAGAGGGTGCAGAGGAGGTTCACCGGGATGTTGCCTGGTATGGAGGGTGCTAGCTATGAAGAAAGGTTGAGTAGATTAGGATTGTTTTCGTTGGAAAGACGGAGGTTGAGGGGGACCTGATTGAGGTCTACAAAATTATGAGAGGTATGGACAGGGTGGATAGCAACAAGCTTTTTCCAAGAGTGGGGGTGTCAATTACAAGGGGTCACGATTTCAAAGTGAGAGGGGGAAAGTTTAAGGGAGGTGTGCGTGGAAAGTTTTTTACACAGAGGGTGGTGGGTGCCTGGAACGCTTTGCCAGCGGAGGTGGTAGTGGCGGGCACGATAGCATCATTTAAGATGCATCTAGACAGATATATGGACGGGCGGGGAACAGAGGGAAGTAGATCATTGGAAAATAGGCGACAGGTTTAGATAAAGGATCTGGATCGGCGCAGGCTGGGAGGACCGTCAAGAGCCTGTTCCTGTGCTGCAATTGTTCTTTGTTCTTTGTTCTTTGCTACAATTGGAATTTGGTCTCCTATCCACGGGTAGGTAGTAGGGAAGACAGTGGAACAGCAATGACAGGTGTTTTAGGGGGTTATTAGGGAGGCACAACAGAAATTCATCCCAAGGATGAGGAAACATGCTAAGGGGAGGACGAGGCATCCATGGCTGACGAGGGATGTCAAGGACAGCATAAAGGCTAAAGGAAAAGCATGCAAAGTGGTGAGGATTAGTGGGAAGCCAGAGGATTGGGAAGCCTTTAAAAGTGAGCAAAGGACAACTAAAAAAGCAATAAGGGGGGAGAAGATAAAGTACGAGTGCAAGCTAGCTAGTAATATAAAGGAAGATAGGAAGAGTTTTTTCAATATATAAAAGGTAAGAGGGAGGCAAAAATAGACATTGGACCACTGGAAAATGTGGCTGGAGGAGTAATAATAGGAAACAAAGAAATGGCAGAGGAACTGAATAGTTACTTTGCATCAGTCTTCACGGTGGAAGACACCAGTGGGATGCCAGACCTCCAGGAGAACCAGGGGGCAGAGGTGAGTGCAGTGGCCATTACTAAAGAGAAGGCTCTGGGGAAACTGAAAAGTCTGAAGGTGGATAAGTCAACTGGACCGGATGGACTGCACCCCAGGGTCCTAAAAAAGATAGCTGAGGAGATTGTGGAGGCAGTGGTGATCTTTCAGGAATCACTGGAGGCAGGAAGGGTCCCAGAGGACTGGAAGGTGGCTAATGTAACACCCCTGTTTAAGACAGGAGAGAGGCAGAAGATGGGAAATTATAGGCCGGTCATTGGTAAGATTTTAGAGTCTGTTATTAAAGATGAGATCGCAAAGTACTTGGAAGTGCATGGTAAAATAGGACTGAGTCAGCACGGCTTTGTCAAAGGGAGGTCGTGTCTGACAAATCTGTTAGAGTTCTTTGAGGAGGTAACAAGGAAGTCAGACAAAGGAGAACCAGTGAACGTGATTTATTTAGATTTCCAGAAGGCCTTTGACAAGGTACCGCATAGGAGACTGCTAAATAAGTTAAAAGACCATGGTGTTAAGGGTAAGATACATAAAAAATCGAAGATAGGAGCAGGAGGAGGCCTTTTGGCCTGGCATGGATAGAGGATTGGCTGACTGGCAGAAGGCAGAGAGTGGGGATAAAGGGGTCTTTT
Source organism: Scyliorhinus torazame (assembly GCF_047496885.1). NCBI lineage: Eukaryota > Metazoa > Chordata > Chondrichthyes > Carcharhiniformes > Scyliorhinidae > Scyliorhinus > Scyliorhinus torazame. Next base: position 118,486 of record NC_092718.1, on the reverse strand, counting down.
TCAGGATGGCAGCCGGTGACTAGTGGTGTACCTCAGGGGTCTGTGCTGGGACCACAACTTTTCACAATATACATTAATGATCTGGAAGACGGTACTGAAGGCACTGTTGCTAAGTTTGCAGATGATACAAAGATCAGTAGCGGGACAGGTAGTATTGAGGAAGCAAAGAGGGCTGCAGAAAGACTTGGACAGGCTAGGAGAGTGGGCAATGAAATGGCAAATGAAATACAATGTGTAAAAGTGTGAGGTTATGCACTTTGGAAGGATGAATTTAGGCAGAGACTATTTTCTATATGGGGAAATGCTTCGGAAATCAGAAGCACAAAGGGACTTGGGAATCCTTGTTCACGATTCTCTTAAGGTTACCGTGCAGGTTCAGTCGGCAGTTAGGAAGGCAAATGCAATGTTAGCATTCATGTCGAGAGGGCTAGAATACAAGACCAGGGATGTACTTCTGAGGCTGTATAAGGCTGTGGTCAGACCCCATTTGGAGTATTGTGAGCAGCTCTGGGCCCCGTATCTAAGGAAGGATCCAGAGGAGGTTCACAATAATTATCCCTGGAATGAAGAGCTTGTCGTATGAGGAACGGTTGAGGATTCTGGGTCTGTCCTCGTTGGAGTTTAGAAGGATGAGAGGGGATCTTATTGAAACTTACAGGATACTGCGAGGCCTGGATAGAGTGGACGTGGAGAGGATGTTTCCACTTGTAGGAAAAACTAGATACAGAAGGCACCATCTCAGACTAAAGGGACGATCATTTAAAACAGATTTGAGGAAGAATTTCTTCAGCAAGAGGGTGGTGACTCTGTGGAACTCTTTGCCGTGAGTGTCTTTAAGACAGAGATAGATAGGTTCATGATTAATAAGGGGATCAGGGGTTATGGGGAGAAGGCAGGAGAATGGGGATGAGAAAATATCAGCCATGATTGAATGGCGGAGCAGACTCGATGGGCCGAGTGGCCTAATTCTGCTCCTATTTCTTATGGCCTTATGGTAAGGCGGTGGGACGGCTGAGGAGGGTGAGAGGGGCGGTGTATGAGTACGGGGAAAAGCGAGCGGGATGCTGGTGCATCAGCTGAGGAAGCAGGAGGCAGCGAGAGAGATTGGGAAAGTGAGAGAGAAGGTGGTCTTGGAACCGACGGGGGTGAATGGAGTGTTTCGAGATTTCTACAGCAATCTGTATAAATCGGAACCCCCAACCGGAGAAAAGGAGAGGAGGTGATTTTTGGGAGGACTGGAGTTCCCGAAGTGGCCGGGGAGCCTGGGGGCCTCAATTGGGCTTGGGGCGGTAATAGAGGCGAGGGAGGCGATGCAATTGGGTAAGGCCCTGGGACCGGACGGATACCCAGTGGGATTTTATAAGAAACTCTCAGGGGTGCTGGGACCGCTGTTGGTAAGGGCCTTCAACGAAGCAAAGGAGTTGGGAATGCTCCCCCCAACGTTGTTGCAGGCATTGATCTCTCTGATTTTGAAGCGGGACAAGGACCCGGAAAATTGTGGGTCATATGAACCAATCTCCCTATTGATAGTGGATACCAAACTGCTGGCAATGATCCTGGCCAGGCAGATCGAGGATTGTGTCCCAGGGGTAATAGGGGAAGAGCAGACGGGGTTTGTTAAGGGGCAACAAATGGCGACCAATATTAGGAGGCTCTTGAACGTTATGATGATGCCTACAGAGGGGTGTGAGGTTGAGGTGGTGGTGGCTATGGACACAGAGAAGGCCTTTGATCGGGTGGAGTTGGACTATTTGTGGGAGGTCCTGGATGGTTCGGGTTTGGGCAGGGATTTGTGGACTGGGTCCGGTTGTTTTATCAGGCAGCGGTGGTAAACATGCGCACAAATCGGTTGAGGTAGGAGTATTTTAGGCTGTATCGGGGGATGAGGCAGGGATGTCCACTCTCCCCACTGCTGTTTGTCCTGGTCATAGAGCCTTTGGCAACGGCGCTGTGAGCTTCGAAGGTCTGACAGGGGATAGTACGAGGGAGGATGGAGCATAGGGTCTCGCTCTATGCGGACGATTTGCTCTTATATATATCAGACCCGTTGGAGGAACAAAGAACCAAGAAAAGTCCAGCACAGGAGCAGGCCCTTCGGCCCTCCAAGCCCGTGCCGACCATGCTGCCCGTCTAAACTAAAATCTTCTACACTTCCTGGGTCCGTATCCCTCTATTCCCATCCTATTCATGTATTTGTCAAGATGCCCCTTAAATGTCACTATCGTCCCTGCTTCCACCACCTCCTCCGGTAGCGGGTTCCAGGCACCCACTACCCTCTGCGTAAAAAACTTGCCTCGTACATCTCCTCTAAACCTTGAAGACCCCTCTACCCTGGGAGAAAGCCTCTGACTATCCACTCTGTCTATGCCCCTCATAATTTTGTAGACCTCTATCAGATCGCGCCTCAACCTCCGTCGTTCCAGTGAGAACAAACCGAGTTTATTCAACCGCCCCTCATAGCTAATGCCCTCCATACCAGGCAACATCCTGGTAAATGTCTTCTGCACCCTCTCTAAAGTCTCCACATCCTTCTGGTAGTGTGGCAACCAGAATTGAACACTATACTCTAAGTGTGGCCTAACTAAGGTTCTATACAGCAGCAACATGACTTGCCAATTCTTATACTCAATGCTGTGACCAATGAAGGCAAGCATGCTGTATGCCTTCTTGACTACCGTCTCCACCTGTGTTGCCCCTTTCAGTGACCTGTGGACCTGTACACCTAGATCTCTCTGACTGTCAATACTCTTGAGGGTTCTACCATTCATTGTATATTCCCGACCTGCATTAGACCTTCCAAAATGCATTACCTCACATCTGTCCAGATTAAACTCCATCTGCCATCTCTCCGCCCAAGTCTCCAAACAATCTAAATCCTGCTGTATCCTCTGACAGTCCTCATTGCTATCCGCAATTCCACCAACCTTTGTGTCGTCTGCAAACTTACTAATCAGACCAGTTACATTTTCCTCCAAATAATTTATATATACTGCGAACAGCAAAGGTCCCAGCACTGATCCCTGCAGAACACCACTAGTCACAGCCCTCCAATTAGAAAAGCACCCTTCCATTACTACTCTTTGCCTTCTATGACCTAGCCAGTTCTGTATCCTCCTTGCCAGCTCACCCCTGATCCCGTGTGACTTCACCTTTTGTACCAGTCTGCCATGAGTGATCTTGTCAAAGGCCTTACTGAAATCCATATAGACAACATCCACTGCCCTACCTGCATCAATCATCTTTGTGACCTCTTCGAAAAACTCTATCAAGTTAGTGAGACACGACCTCCCCTTCACAAATCCGTGCTGTCTCTCGCTAATACGTCCATTTGCTTCCAAGTGGGAGTAGATCCTGTCTCGAATAATTCTCTCCAGTAATTTCCCTACCACTGACGTAAGGCTCACCGGCCTGTAGTTCCCTGGATTATCCTTGCTACCCAACTTAAACAAAGGAACAACATTGGCTATTCTCCAGTCCTCCGGGACATCACCTGAAGACAGTGAGGATCCAAAGATTTCTGTCAAGTGTTATGGGCCAGGGGTTAGAGAATCCCAAAGTGTATCATGGAGTTCACCTGACCCACAACTTTTAATAGATTGTGGTATGGGGAGCACACTGCTCACTCTACAGGTATGGTACAGCAGACATGGACCAGTGTTTTTTTAAAACAAAACAATGTTTGTCCTATGAACTCAAGTTAACCTTCCTAAAACAAACAGTGAACATCTTAGCAACCATTAATTCAAATACACCCCCCAAAGAATACAACACCAAATAACCTGTATGCTGTCCTTTTAACATCCAAAAGACTTAACAAACCTTCAAACAGGAGCACATGAAATGAATTGAATTAGATTTATATTCAATACTGAGACCTTTTTACAATTCTGAGTTCACCCAAATGATCCATAGATAGTCTTTTAATGGCAGAGATCAACAGCAGTGCAGCTCACTTTTAACTTCAGATTCAGCTCACTGAAAAACACAGACACACCCACGCTTTCTCAAATTGAAACTAAAAAGCAGAAGTGAAGCTCAGCTCCACCCACACTCTGACATCACTCCAGTAGCATGAGCAGCTCCATTTCTTAAAGGTACATTTCTTAAACACCCATTTCTTAAAGGGTACTCTCACATGGCACAAGGCCTCAGCAATTTCCTCTCTAGCCTCCTTCAGTATTCTGGGGTGGATCCCATCAGGCCCTGGGGACTTATCTACCTTAATATTTTTCAAGACGCCCAACACCGCGTCTTTTTAGATCTCAATGAGGGGGAAGGGAAAGTCAGGGAACCAAGAGGTGAAGTAATCAGCAGGGAGTGTAGCTGCTTAGGAATACAAAAAAACACGAACAGACAAAACTCAAGAGTGGTTACGATTGTCCCCATCCCACAAAATATGACACAGTGTATGGAAAGGCTCAGTAAACCAAGGTCCACCACACTAAGAAAACAAATGGACGGTCAATAGAGAATTAAAGGTGCTATATTTAAATGCGCGCAGTGTACGGAACAAGGTAGATGAGCTTGTGGCCCAGATTGTGACTGGCAGGTATGATGTGGTAGGCATCACAGAGACATGGTTGCAGGGGGTTCAGGACTGGCATTTAAACATCCAGGGATTCACAACCTATCGAAAAGACAGAGAGGTGGGCAGAGGGGGCGGGGTTGCCTTGTTAATTAGGAATTAAATTAAATCAATAGCACTAAACGACATAGGGTCAGATGATGTGGGGTCTGTGTGGGTAGAGTTGAGGAATCACAAAGGCAAAAAAACCATAATGGGAGTTATGTACAGGCCTCCTAACAGTGGTCAGGACCAGGGGCACAAAATGCACCACGAAATAGAAAGTGCATGTCAGAAAGGCAAGGTCACAGTGATCATGGGGGACTTTAATATGCTGGTGGACTGAGTAAATAATGCTGCCAGTGGACCCAAGGAAAGGGAATTCATTGAATGTTTACAGGAGGGCTTTTTGGAACAGCTTGTGATGGAGCCCACGAGGGAACAGGCCATTCTGGACTTAGTGTTATGTAATGAGCCAGACTTGATTAAAGATCTTAAAGTAAGGGAGCACTTAGGAGGCAGTGATCATAATATGGTAGAATTCAATCTCCAATTTGAAAGAAAGAAGGTAGAATCAGATGTAAAGGTGTTACAGTTAAATAAAGGTAACGACAGGGGCATGAGGGAGGAACTAACGAAAATCGACTGGGAGCAGAGCCTAGTGGGAAAGACAGTAGAACAGCAATGGCAGGAGTTTCTGGGAGTAATTGAGGACACAGTACAGAGGTTCATCCCAAAGAAAAGAAAGGTTATCAGAGGGGGGATTAGGCAGCCATGGCTGACAAAGGAAGTTAGGGAATGCATCAAAGCAAAAGAGAAAGCCTATAATGTGGCAAAGAGTAGTGGGAAGTCAGAAGATTGGGAAGGCTACAAAAACAAACAGAGGATAACAAAGAGAGAGATAAGGAAAGAGAGGATTAAATTTGAAGGTAGGCTAGCCAGTAACATTAGGAATGATAGTAAAAGTTTCTTTAAATACATTAAAAACAAACGGGAGGCAAAAGTTGACAGTGGGCCGCTCCAAAATGACGCTGGTAATTTTGTGATGGGAGACAAGGAAATAGCTGAGGAACTAAATAAGTACTTTGCGTCAGTCTTCACAGTAGAAGACATGAGTAATATCCCAACAATTCCGGAGAGTCAGGGGGCAGAGTTGAATATGGTAGCCATCACAAAGGAGAAAGTGCTAGAGAAACTAAGAGGTCTAAAAATTGATAAATCTACGGGCCCAGATGGGCTACATCCTAGAGTTCTAAAGGAGATAGCTGAAGAAATAGTGGAGGCGTTAGTTATGATCTTTCAAAAGTCACTGGAGTCAGGGAAAGTCTCAGAGGATTGGAAAATCGCTGTTGTAACCCCCCTGTTCAAGAAGGGAACAAGGAAAAAGATGGAAAATTATAGGCCAATTAGCCTAACCTCGGTTGTTGGCATGATTCTAGAATCCATTGTTAAGGATGAGATTTCGAAATTCTTGGAAGTGCAGGGTTGGATTAGGACAAGTCAGCATGGATTTCATAGAATCATAGAAGTTTACAGCATGGAAACAGGCCCTTCGGCCCAACCAGTCCATGCCGCCCAGTTTTTACCATTAAGCTAGTCCCAGTTGCCCGCACTTGGCCCATAACCCTCTATACCCATCTTACCCATGTAACTATCCAAATGCTTTTTAAAAGACACAATTGTACCCGCCTCTACTACTACCTCTGGCAGCCCATTCCAGACACTCACTACCCTCTGAGTGAAGAAATTGCCCCTCTGGGCCCTTCTGAATCTCTCCCCTCTCACCTTAAACCTATGCCCTCTAGTTTTAGACTCCCCTACCTTTGGGAAAAGATGTTGACTATCTACCTTATCTATGCCCCTCATTATTTTATAGACCTCTATAAGATCACCCCTAAGCCTCCTACGCTCCAGGGAAAAAAGTCCCAGTCTATCCAGCCTCTCCTTATAACTCAAACCATCAAGTCCCGGCAACATCCTAGTAAATCTTTTCTGCACTCTTTCTAGTTTAATAATATCCTTTCTATAATAGGGTGACCAGAACTGCACACAGTATTCCAAGTGTGGCCGTACCAATGTCTTGTACAACTTCAACAAGACGTCCCAACTCCTGTATTCAATGTTCTGACCAATGAAACCAAGCATGCCGAATGCCTTCTTCACCACCCTGTCCACCTGCGACTCCACCTTCAAGGAGCTATGAACCTGTACACCTAGATCTCTTTGTTCTATAACTCTCCCCAACGCCATACCATTAACTGAGTAGGTCCTGGCCTGATTCGATCTGCCAAAATGCATCACCTCACATTTATCTAAATTAAACTCCATCTGCCATTCGTCGGCCCACTGGCCTAATTGATCAAGATCCCGTTGCAATCCTAGATAACCTTCTTCACTATCCACTGTGCCACCAATCTTGGTGTCATCTGCAAACTTACTAACCATGCCTCCTAAATTCCCATCCAAATCATTAATATAAATCACAAATAACAGTGGACCCAGCACCGATCCCTGAGGCACACCACTGGTCACAGGCCTCCAGTTTGAAAAACAACCCTCTACAACCACCCTCTGCCTTCTGTCGTCCAGCCAATTTTTAATCCAATTGGCAACCTCACCCTGGATCCTGTGAGCTTTAACCTTCTGCAACAACCTACCATGTGGTACCTTGTCAAAGGCTTTGCTAAAGTCCATGTAGACAACGTCTACTGCACTGCCCTCACCTACCTTCTTGGTCACCCCCTCAAAAAACTCAATCAAATTTGTGAGACATGATTTTCCACGCACAAAGCCATGCTGACTGTCCCGAATCAGTCCTTGCATCTCTAAATGCTTGTAGATCCTGTCTCTCAGAATACCTTCTAGCAACTTACCTACTACAGACGTTAGGCTCACCGGTCTGTAGTTACCAGGCTTTTCCCTGCTGCCCTTCTTAAACAAGGGCACAACATTCGCCACTCTCCAATCTTCAGGCACCTCACCTGTGGCTGCCGATGATTCAAATATCTCTGTTAGGGGACCCGCAATTTCCTCCCTAGCCTCCCACAACATCCTGGGATACATTTCATCAGGTCCCAGGGATTTATCTACCTTGATGCGCTTTAAGACTTCCAGCACCTCCTCCTCTGTAATAGTACGAAGTCTTACAACACCAGGTTAAAGTCCACAGGTTTGTTTCGATGTCACTAGCTTTCGGAGCGCTGCTCCTTCCTCAGGTGAATGCAGAGGTCTGTTCCAGAAACACATATATAGACAAATTCAAAGATGCCAAACAATGCTAGGAATGCGAGCATTAGCAGGTGATTAAATCTTTACAGATCCAGAGATAGTGTAACCTCAGGTTAAAGAGGTGTGAATTGTATCAAGCCAGGACAGTTGGCAGGATTTTGCAGGCCAGATGGTGGGGGATGAATGTAATGCGACATGAATCCCAGGTCCCGGTTGAGGCCGCACTCATGTGTGCGGAACTTGGCTATAAGTTTCTGCTCGGCGATTCTGCGTTGTCGCGGGTCCTGAAGGCCGCCTTGGAGAACGCTTACCCGGAGATCAGAGGCTGAATGCCCTTGACTGCTGAAGTGTTCCCCGACTGGAAGGGAACATTCTTGCCTGGTGATTGTTGCGCGATGTCCGTTCATTCGTTGTCGCAGCGTCTGCATGGTCTCGCCAATGTACCACGCTTCGGGACATCCTTTCCTGCAGCGTATAAGGTAGACAACGTTGGCCGAGTCGCACGAGTATGTACCGCGTACCTGGTGGGTGGTGTTCTCACGTGTAATAGTGGTACCCATGTCGATGATCTGGCACGTCTTGCAGAGATTGCCATGACAGGGTTGTGTGGTGTCGTGGTCACTGTTCTGAAGACTGGGTAGTTTGCTGCAAACAATGGTTCGTTTGAGGTTGCGCGGTTGTTTGAAGGCAAGTAGTGGGGGTGTGGGGATGACCTTGGCAAGATGTTCATCGTCATCAATGACGTGTTGAAGGCTGTGAAGAAGATGACGTAGTTTCTCCGCTCCGGGGAAGTACTGGACGACGAAGGGTATTCTGTCGGTTGTGTCCCATGTTTGTCTTCTGAGGAGGGCGGCCGGTTTTTCGCTGTGGCGTGTTGGAACTGTCGATCGATGAGTCGAGTGCCATATCCCGTTCGTACGAGGGCATCTTTCAACGTCTGTAGATGTCTGTTACGCTCCTCCTCGTCTGAGCAGATCCTGTGTATACGGAGCGCTTGTCCATAGGGGACAAGTGAAAAACCGGACCGACCTCCTCAGAAGACAAACATGGGACACAACCGACAGAATACCCTTCGTAAATCTGTTTTGGAGGGAGATGACCGCAGGGGATCCCTGCACTGCCTTCCTACTCTTCCTCTGTCTGTTGGTCACCCTTTCCCTATCTGCCTCAGTAATTTTAATCTGCGGTGTGACCAACTCACTGAATGTGCTATCCACAACTTCCTCAGCATCGCGGATGCTCCAAAGTGAGCCCATCCGCAGCTCCAGAGCCGTCAAGCGGTCTAACAGGAGCTGCAGTTGGACACACTTCTTGCAGATGAAGGAGTCAGGGACACCAGAAGGGTCCCTGACTTGCCACATCTCACAAGAGGAGCATGACACGGGTCTGAGCTCTCCTGCCATGACTTAAACCTGAAGTTAAATTTGAACTACACTACACAGCTAAGAGAAAGTCAAAGAGAGAGAAATCACTTACCAGTCACAAGCCAATCACTTACCTGCTGGCTGTGATGTAATTGCTCCCGAGACTCCCTCACAGGTCTGCTTCTCTGCACCTCCTTAAGATGAGCACCAAATTCCCTTAATTACTTAATTAATTGGATTTTTTGGGGGGGGGGGGGAAACTCAACCCCAAACACCAAACTCCAAAAAAACACAGCCCTCACTCGCCTCTTACCCGAACTCAGCCTTACCCAAACTCAGATACACTCTGTTTGCCTCCAGCACTCTGTTTCTATAGGCACTTCAGCCACACCCTTTGTATCCTTCCTGATTTACAGTCAGCCAATAGGCCTGCTCCCGAAACTGATCTCCCGAAACTAACAGCTGACCTGCAAGGTAAGGAAGTTGTTAAGCAGTACTTACCTCACCCACGGCGCGACCTTTTAAACTGTCCCCTCTGCCTCGCAGCTCCCGCGCTTTTTCAATCTCCCGCGCTGTTTCCAAAGTCCCGGCTCTCTCTCTCTCCCGAACTAACAGCTGACCTGCAAGGTAAGGAAGTTGTTAAGCAGTCCATTTAGTAAGGGGAGGTCGTGCCTGACAAACCTGTTAGAGTTCTTTGAAGAGATAACAAATAGGTTAGACCAAGGAGAGCCAATGGATGTTATCTATCTTGACTTCCAAAAGGCCTTTGATAAAGTGCCTCACGGGAGACTGCTGAGTAAAATAAGGGTCCATGGTATTCGAGGCAAGGTACTAACATGGATTGACGATTGGCTGTCAGGCAGAAGGCAGAGAGTTGGGATAAAAGGTTCTTTTTCGGAATGGCAACCGGTGACGAGTGGAGTCCCGCAGGGTTCAGTGTTGGGGCCACAGCTGTTCTCTTTATATATTAACGATCTAGATGACGGGACTGAGGGCATTCTGGCTAAGTTTGCCGATGATACAAAGATAGGGTGGAGGGGCAGGTAATATGGAGGAGGTGGGGAGGCTGCAGAAAGATTTAGACAGTTTAGGAGAGTGGTCCAAGAAATGGCTGATGAAATTCAACGTGGGCAAGTGCGAGGTCTTGCACTTTGGAAAAAAGAATAGAGGCATGGACTATTTTCTAAACGGTGACAAAATTCATAATGTTGAAGTGCAAAGGGACTTGAGAGTCCTAGTCCAGGATTCGCTAAAGGTAAACTTGCAGGTTGAGTCCGTAATTAAGAAAACAAATGCAATGTTGTCATTCATCTCAAGAGGCTTGGAATATAAAAGCAGGGATGTACTTCTGAAGCTTTATAAAGCATTAGTTAGGCCCCATTTAGAATACTGTGAGCAATTTTGGGCCCCATACCTCAGGAAGGACATACTGGCACTGGAGCGGGTCCAGCGGAGATTCACACGGATGATCCCAGGAATGGTAGGCCTAACATACGATGAACGTCTGAGGATCCTGGGATTATATTCATTGGAGTTTAGGAGGTTGAGGGGAGATCTAATAGAAACTTACAAGATAATGAATGGCTTAGATAGGGTGGATGTAGGGAAGTTGTTTCCATTAGCAGGGGAGACCAGGACACCGGGGCACAGCCTTAGAATAAAAGGGAGTCACTTTAGAACAGAGATGAGGAGAAATTTCTTCAGCCAGAGAGTGGTGGGTCTGTGGAATTCATTGCCACAGAGGGCGGTGGAGGTCGGGACGTTGAGTGTCTTTAAGACAGAAGTTGATAAATTCTTGATTTCTCGAGGAATTAAAGGCTATGGAGAGAGAGTGGGTAAATGGAGTTGAAATCAGCCATGATTGAATGGTGGAGTGGACTCGATGGGCCGAATGGCCTTACTTCCGCTCCTATGTCTATGGTCTTATGGTCTTAATGTGACCCAGGCTATCTACGCACCCTTCTCCAGATTCAACATCCACCAATTCCTTCTCTTTGGTGAATACTGATGCAAAGTATTCATTTAGTACCTCGCCCATTTCCTCTGACTCCACACATAGATTCCCTTGCCTATCCTTCAGTGGGCCAACCCTTTCCCTGGCTACCCTCTTATTTTTTATGTACGTGTAAAAAGCTTTGGGATTTTCCTTACCCCTATTTGTCAATATCTATTCGTGACCCCTTTTATCCCTCCTGACTCCTTGCTTAAGTTCCTTCCTACTTTCCTTATATTCCACACAGGCTTCGTCTGTTCCCAGCCTTCTAGCCCTGACAAATGCCTCCTTTTTCTTTTTGACGAGGCCTACAATATCCCTCGTTATCCAAGGTTCCTGAAATTTGCCGTATTTATCCTTCTTCCGCACAGGAACATGCCGGTCCTGAATTCCTTTCAACTGACATTTGAAAGCCTCCCACATGTCAGATGTTGATTTACCCTCAAACATCCGCTCCCAATCTAGGTTCTTCAGTTCCCGCCTAACATTGTTATAATTAGCCTTCCCCCAATTTAGCACATTCACCCTAGGGCCACACTTATCCTTGTCTACCAGCACTTTAAAACTTACTGAATTGTGGTCACTGTTCCCGAAATGCTCCCCTACTGAAACTTCTACCATCTGGCCGGGTTCATTCCCCAGTACCAGGTCCAGTACAGCCCCTTCCCTAGTTAGACTATCTACATATTGTTTTAAGAAGCCCTCCTGGATGCTCCTTACAAACTCTGCCCCGTCCAAGCCCCTAGCACTAAGTGAGTCCCAGTCAATATTGGGGAAGTTGAAGTCTCCCATCACAACAACCCTGTTGTTTTTACTCTTTTCCAAAATCTGTCTACCTATCTGCTCCTCTACCTCCCACTGGCTGTTGGGTAGCCTGTAGTAAACCCCCAACATTGTGACTGCACCCTTCTTATTTCTGATCTCTACCCATATAGCCTCACTGCCCTCTGAGGTGTCCTCTCGCAGTACAGCTGTGATATTCTCCCTAACCAATAGCGCAACGTCGCCACCCCTTTTACATCCCCCTCTATCCCGCCTGAAACATCTAAATCCTGGAATGTTTAGCTGCCAATCCTGTCCTTCCCTCAACCAGGTCTCTGTAATGGCAACAACATCATAGTTCCAAGTACTAATCCAAGCTCTAAGTTCATCTGCCTTACCCGTAATACTTCTTGCATTAAAACATATGCACTTCAGGCCACCAGACCCGCTGTGTTCAGCAACTTCTCCCTGTCTGCTCTGCCACAGAGCCACACTGTCCCTATTCCCTAGTTCTCCCTCAATGTTTTCACCTTCTGACCTATTGCTCCCGTGCCCACCCCCCTGCCATACTAGTTTAAACCCTCCCGTGTGACACTAGCAAACCTCGCGGTATGGATATTTATGCCTCTCCAGTTTAGATGCAACCCGATCTTCTTATACAGGTCACACCTGCCCCGGAAGAGCTCCCAGTGGTCCAGATAATGGAAACCCTCTCTCCTACACCAGCTGTTTAGCCACGTGTTTAGCTGCTCTATCTTCCTACTTCTAGCCTCACTGGCACGTGGCACAGGGAGTAATCCTCAGATTAGTAATCTCAGTAATCCTGCCTAGCTCCCTGAACTCCTGCTGCAGGTCCTCATGTCCCTTCCTGCCTATGTCATTAGTACCAATATGCACAATGACCTCTGCCTGTTTGCCCTCCCCCTTCAGGATGCCCGCTACCCGTTCGGAGACATCCTGGACCCTGGCACCAGGGAGGCAACATACCATCCTGGAGTCTCTTTCACGTACCCAGAAGCGCCTATGTGTGCCCCTGACTACAGAGTCCCCTATGACTTTTGCTCTTCTGCACTTTGATCCTCCCTGCTGAACATCAGAGCCAGCCGTGATGTCACTGCTCTGGCTGCTGCTGTTTTCCCCTGATAGGCTATCCCCCCCGACAGTATCCGAAGCAGTATACCTGTTCAAGAGGGGGACAACCACAGGGGATTTCTGCACTGACTGCCTGTCCCCTTCTGTGGTCACCCATCTCTCTGCCTGAACCTTGGGCATGGCCACGTCTCTATAACTCCTATCTATGATGCTATCCGCCACCTGCATGCTCCTAAGTGCATCCAATTGCTGCTCAAACCGAACCACGCGGTCTGTGAGGGGCTGCCATTGGTTACACTTGCTGCAGATGTAGTCGACCGGAACGCTGGAAGCGTCACAGATCTGCCACATCTCATAGTTGGAGCACTGCACTCCGCTGAGTGGCATTTAAGCACTAATTAATTAATTTAAAATAAACACTTGAATTATTGTTAGATTGAGTTACAATTAACTATCTGGCCCTGACGCTAGATGATTTTTCCTGTAAAATTAAATGCTAAATGCCGATCATTGCCCTCAGGTTTAGTTACTCCACTATCTCGTTAATCAATTAGATTTGTTTTGCAATATTATTTTTTAATTCAAATTTAACAGATTCCCAAACAGCCAATCAGGTCACAGCTTTACTGTGATGTCACTTCAGTTTTCCCCCTACACAATTAGAAAAGGTAATAAAAATCACTTACCTTCCCGGGATGCTCTGTGATTGTCTCCCTGCAGATTAACAGTTACAGGCCAGAAGAAAGAGAACAAAACGGTAGGGAAAAAGCACCGAATTACCTCACTGCACCAAATTACCAAGTTATAATTCCCACTCCGGCTGTGTCTCCTTCACCTGCGCAAAGCTTACTGAGTGCGCTTTCTGTCTGTCTTTTATACAGAACTCAGCTGACCAGGGTGACTCACACTACTTAAGCTTCAAAGAGAAGAATGCAATGTACACCCTTGTGCCACTAAACAGGCCTCAGGTGACTGACAGATAACTGCCTCTCAGCAATGGAGGGATTATGGGGATACTGGAGGAATTTGGTCGGTACTCAGGGTATAAATTGAATATGGGCACAAGAGAAGTTTTTGCGATCCACGCAAGGGTCAGGAGAGGAGATTGGGGGAGATGCCATTCAAGGTGGTGGGAGGGAGCTTTAGATACCTGGATATCCAGGTGGCTCGGGACTGGGGTCAGCTTCACAAATTGAATCTGGATCGGCTAGCAGAGCAGATGAAGGGAGACGTCCGGAGGTGGGACGCGCTCCCGTTGTCTCTGGCGGGGAGGATACAGACTGTGAAAATGACAATCCTCCCGAGGTTGCTGTTTGTTTCTCAGTGTCTCCCAATTTTTGTCCCCAAGGTGTTTTTTAGGAACATAAATGCGGGGGTGTGGGGAGGGGGGTTGGCTCTTCTGAACTTTATCAACTATTACTGGGCGGCGAATATTGCGATGGTAGGAAGTGGGCAGTGGGGGAGGGGTTGGTGTGGGAGTGGGTGGAAGGTGGCATCATGTAAGAGCACGGGTTTGAGGGCATTGTTTTTTGGTATGAGTGGAAATAATTTTGCACATGTGCAAAAAGTTACACAATAGCTGCCTTTGTGCTCCTAGTGTTTCTTTTTTTTTTAATAAACGTTTTATAGAACATAGAACATAGAACAATACAGCGCAGTACAGGCCCTTCGGCCCACGATGTTGCACCAAAACAAAAGCCATCTAACCTACACTATGCCATTATCATCCATATGTTAATCCAATAAACTATTAAATGCCCTCAATGTTGGCGAGTTCACTACTGTAGCAGGTAGGGCATTCCACGGCCTCACTACTCTTTGCGTAAAGAACCTACCTCTGACCTCTGTCCTATATCTATTACCCCTCAGTTTAAAGTTATGTCCCCTCGTGCTAGCCATTTCCATCCGCGGGAGAAGGCTCTCACTGTCCACCCTATCTAACCCCCTGATCATTTTGTATGCCTCTATTAAGTCTCCTCTTAACCTTCTTCTCTCTAATGAAAACAACCTCAAGTCCATCAGCCTTTCCTCATAAGATTTTCCCTCCATACCAGGCAACATCCTGGTAAATCTCCTCTGCACCCGTTCCAAAGCCTCCACGTCCTTCCTATGTACATGGACACCTAGATCCCTCTGCTCATCCACACTTCCAAGAACTTTTCCATTAGCCAAATATTCCACATTCCTGTTTTTCCTTCCAAAGTGAATCACCTCACACTTCTCTACATTAAACTCCATTTGCCACCTCTCAGCCCAGCACTGCAGCTTATCTATATCCCTCTGTAACCTGCTACTTCCTTCCACACTATCGACAACACCACCGACTTTAGTATCGTCTGCAAATTTACTCACCCACCCTTCTGCGCCTTCCTCTAGGTCATTGATAAAAATGACAAACAGCAACGGCCCCAGAACAGATCCTTGTGGTACTCCACTTGTGACTGTACTCCATTCTGAACATTTCCCATCAACCACCACCCTCTGTCTTCTTTCAGCTAGCCAATTTCTGATCCACATCTCTAAATCACCCTCAATCCCCAGCCTCCGTATTTTCTGCAATAGCCTACCGTGGGGAACCTTATCAAACGCTTTGCTGAAATCCATATACACCACATCAACTGCTCTACCCTCGTCTACCTGTTCAGTCACCTTCTCAAAGAGCTCGATAAGGTTTGTGAGGCATGACCTACCCTTCGCAAAGCCATGCTGACTATCCCTGATCATATTATTCCTATCTAGATGATTATAAATCTTGTCTCTTATAATCCCCTCCAAGACTTTACCCACTACAGACGTGAGGCTCACCGGTCTATAGTTGCCGGGGTTGTCTCTGCTCCCCTTTTTGAACAAAGGGACCACATTTGCTATCCTCCAGTCCTCTGGCACTATTCCTGTATCCAATGATGACATAAAAATCAAAGCCAATGGTCCAGCAATCTCTTCCCTGGCCTCCCAGAGAATCCTAGGATAAATCCCATCAGGTCCCGGGGACTTATCTATTTTCAGCCTGTCCAGAATTGCCAACACCTCTTCCCTACGTACCTCAATGCCATCTAATCTATTTACCTGGAGCTCAGCATTCTCCTCCACAACATTATCTTTTTCCTGAGTGAATACTGACGAAAAATATTCATTTAGTATCTCGCCTATCCCTTCAGACTCTACACACAACTTCCCATCCCTGTCCTTGACTGGTCCTACTCTTTCCCTAGTCATTCGCTTATTCCTGACATACCTATAGAAAGCTTTTGGGTTTTCCTTGATCCTTCCTGCCAAATACTTCTCATGTCCCCTCCTTGCTCGTCTTAGCTCTCTCTTTAGATCCTTCCTCGCTACCTTGTAACTATCCATCGCCCCAACTGAAACTTCACACCTCATCTTCACATAGGCCTCCTTCTTCCTCTTAACAAGAGATTCCACTTCTTTGGTAAACCACGGTTCCCTCGCTCGGCACCTTCCTCCCTGCCTGACCGGTACATACTTATCAAGAACACGCAGTAGCTGATCCTTGAATAAACTCCACTTATCCAGTGTGTCCAACACTTGCAGCCTACTTCTCCACCTTATCCCCCCCCCCAAGTCACGTCTAATGGCATCATAATTTCCCTTCCCCCAGCTATAACTCTTGCCCTGCGGTGTATACTTATCCCTTTCCATCCTTAACGTAAATGTCACCGAATTGTGGTCACTGTCCCCAAAGTGCTCACCTACCTTCAAATCCAACACCTGGCCTGGTTCATTACCCCAAACCAAATCCAATGTGGCCTCACCTCTTGTTGGCCTGTCAACAAACTGTGTCAGGAAACCCTCCTGCACACACTGTACAAAAAACGACCCATCTAATGAGATAACTATCATATAACTATATCTTTTCCAGTCAATATTTGGAAAGTTAAAGTCTCCCATAATAACTACCCTGTTACTTTCGCTCTTATCCAGGATCATCCTCGCCATCCTTTCCTCTACATCCCTAGAACTATTTGGAGGCCTATAGAAGACTCCCAACAGTGTGACCTCTCCTTTCATGTTTCTAACCTCAGCCCATACTACCTCGGAAGATGAGTCCTCATCTAGCATCCTCTCCGCCACCGTAATACTGCTCTTGACTAGCAGTGCCACACCTCCCCCTCTTTTGCCTCCTTCTCTGAGCTTACTAAAACACCTAAACCCCGGAACCTGCAACATCCATTCCTGTCCCTGCTCTATCCATGTCTCCGAAATGGCCACAACATCGAAGTCCCAGGTACCAACCCATGCTGCCAGTTCCCCTACCTTATTTCGTATACTCCTGGCATTGAAGTAGACACACTTCAAACCACCTACCTGAACACTGGCCCCCTCCTGCGACGTCAAATCTGAGCTCCTGACCTCTGTACTCTCATTCTCCCTTACCCTAAAACTACAATCCAGGTTCCCATGCCCCTGCTGCATTAGTTTAAACCCCCCCAAAGAGCACTAACAAATCTCCCCCCCAGGATATTTGTGCCCCGCAGGTTCAGATGTAGACCATCCTGTCTGTAGAGGTCCCACCTTCCCCAGAAAGAGCCCCAGTTATCCAGAAATCTGAATCCCTCCCGCCTGCACCATCCCTGTAGCCACGTGTTTAATTGCTCTCTCTCCCTATTCCTCATCTCACTATCACGTGGCACGGGCAACAACCCAGAGATAACAACTCTGTTTGTTCTAGTTCTGAGCTTCCATCCTAGCTCCCTGAAAGCCTGCCTGACATCCTTATCCCCTTTCCTACCTATGTCGTTAGTGCCAATGTGGACCATGACTTGGGGCTGCTTCCCCTCCCCCTTAAGGACCCGGAAAACACGATCCGAGACATCACGTACCCTTGCACCTGGGAGGCAACATACCAAACGTGAGTCTCTCACGCTCCCACAATCTCCTATCTGTGCCCCTGACTATAGAGTCCCCAATTACTAATGCTCTGCTCCTCTCCCCCTTCCCTTCTGAGCAACAGGGACAAACTCTGTGCCAGAGGCCTGTACCCCATGGCTTACCCCTGGTAAGTCGTCCCCCCCACAAGTATCCAAAGCGGTATACTTGTTTCTCAGGGGAACGACCGCAGGGGATCCCTGCACTGACTGTTTTTTCCCAGTCCCTCTTACAGTTACCCATCTATCTCCAATCTTTGGTGTAACTAATTCCCTGAAGCTGCTATCTATGACCCCCTCTGCCTCCCGAATGATCCGAAGTTCTTCCAACTCCAGCTCCAGTTCCCTTAATCGGTCTTGGAGGAGCTGGAGATGGCAGCACTTCCTGCAGGTAAAATCAGCAGGGACACTAACGGCATCCCTCACCTCAAACATCCTGCAGGAGGAACATTGCACTCCCTTCCCTGCCATCCCTCTAACTTTCTACCAAGATCTGGCTAACAACTAAATTAAATTTTTTATATAAAAAAACAAAAAATTATTAATAACAATAATAAAATATGGTACTTACCTCAGACCAATGGGTTTTATTATTACTTCCGCACTGCCCCCGCTGAAATGGACTAGCCTTCTCCGCTCCTGCTGAAATCGACTTGGCCTGCAAGGTAAGTAAGTTGTTAATCTGTACTCACCTCACCACAGACAGCGACCTTTTAAATGGTCCCCTCTGCCTCGCAGCCCCCGCGCTTTTTCAAAATTCCCGCGCTGATTCCAAGGTCCCAGCTCTCACTCCCGAACTCAACAGCTGACCTGCAAGGTAAGCAAGTTAATCTGTACTCACCTCACCACAGACAGCGACCTTTTAAATGGTCCCCTCTGCCTCGCAGCCCCCGCGCGTTTTCAAAATTCCTGCGCTGATTCCAAGGTCCCAGCTCTCACTCCCGAACTCAACAGCTGACCTGCAAGGTAAGCACGTTAATCTGTACTCAACATCATACCTCATTTTATTCAGGTATTTTCTTTGGCATTTTAACTGCAAAAAAATCAACAATATAAATAGCAAGATAAATATATACTGACGATTAGTTCTCTGCGAGGTAGTCAACGAATGGTTGCCACCTCCGGGCGAAACCCAGCTGAGACCCTCTCATGGCGAACTTCATTTTCTCCAGGCAGAGGAAGCCTGCCATGTCTGAAAGCCAGGTCTCCGATTTTGGGGGCTTTGAGTCCCTCCACGCCAGCAATATCCGCCTCCGAGCTACCAGGGAAGCAAAGGCCAGAACATCCGCCTCTCTCTCCTCCTGGATTCCCGGGTCCTGCGATACCCCAAAAATCACCACCTCCGGACTCATTGCCACCCTCGTATTTAATACTGTGGACATGGTGTCGGCAAACCCCAGCCAAAACCCCCTCAGTTTTGATTAGGTCCAGAACATATGGACATGGTTCGCTCCCCCCCCGGGCGCACTTCGCACACCTGTCCTCCACCCCAAGGAATCTGCTCATCCGGGCCACTGTCATGTGAGCCCGGTGAACAACCTTAAATTGGATCAGGCTGAGCCTGGCACACGTTGCGGTAGTATTGACCCTTCCTGACGCGTCCATCCAGAGCACCTCCTCTATCCCTCCCCCCAGCTCTCCGCCCACTTTTGCTTCAGCTCCTCGGTCGGCATCTCCTCCGATCCTGTAGCTGTAAATATCGGAGTTCATTCCCTCCAGCCAATGGAAACTTCTCCTCCAGCGCCCGCATACTCGGGAAGCTACCTTCCAAGAACAAATCCCCCATCCTCTCTATCCCAGCTCTCCGCCAAATTCGGAACCCCCCGTCCATCCTCCCCGGGGCAAACCAGTGATTGTCGCAGATTGGGGACCAGACCGATGACCACTCTGCTCCCACGTGCCTCCTCCACTGCCCCCAGACTCTCAGGGCTGCCACCACCACTGGACTGGTGGAGTACCGCGCCGGCGGGAACGGCAGAGGCGCCGTTACCAACGCCCCCAAACTTGTGCCCTTACACGAAGCCGCCTCCATGCGCACCCACGCCAGCTCCCCCCCCCCCCCCCCCCCCCCCCCACCACCACCACCAGCCACCTCCTCACCATGGCTATGTTAGCCGCCCAGTAGTAATTGCTGAAATTCGGCAGCACCAGCCCTCCATCCCCCCCGACTCCGCTCGAGCATTGCCCTCTTCACCCGCGGGGGCTTAACCCCCCCCCCCCCACACAAAGCCCACAATGATCTTATTAATCCGCTTAAAAAAGGACCGCGGGATGAAGATGGAAATTGAAGAGAAACCTCGGGAGGACTGTCATTTTTACTGACTGCACCCTACCCGCCAGAGACAACGGGAGCGCATCCCATCTCCAGAAATCCTCCTTCATCTGGTCCACCAACCGGGCCAGGTTCAATTTGTGCAGTGGTCCCAATCCCTCGCCACCTGAACCCAAGTACCTAAAACTGTCCCCTACCACTCTGAACGTCAGTTCCCCCAGTCGCCTCTCCGGCCCTCTCGCCTGAACCACAAACAACTCGCTCTACCCCATATTAAGCTTGTACCCCGAAAACCGTCCGAATTCCCCTAGGATTCCCATAATTTCTCCCATCCCCTCCATTGGGTCTGAGACATACAGCAGCAAGTCATCCGCATAAAGCAAGACTCTGTGCTCCACCCCCCCCTCCCGGACCAACCCCTTGAGGCCCTCCGAGCAATTGCCAGCGGCTCTATCACCAGCGCAAACAGCAGTGGGGAGAGGAGACATCCCTGTCTCGTCCCCCGGTGTAATCTGAAATATTCCGACGTCTTCCTATTTGTCCGTACACTAGCTACCGGCGCCCGGTACAGCAGCCTAACCCAGTCCACAAAGCCCCTCCCAAATCCGAGCCGCTCCAGCACCTCCCGTAGGTAATCTCACTCGACCCGGTCGAACGCTTTTTCCGCGTCCATCGCAACCACCACTTCAGCTTCCCTGCCTTCCGGGGGCATCATGATCACATTGAGCAACCTTCTTACATTGGCCCCCAGCTGCCTGCCCTTCACAAACCCAGTCTGGTTCTCCCCTAAAACGTCCGGTACACAGTCCTCAATCCTAGAGGCCAGAATCTTGGCCAGACGTTTGGGGGATATCGGCCGATAAGAACCACACAGCTCCGGGTCCTTGTCCCTTTTCAGAATGAGCGAGATCATGGCCTGTGACATTGTCTGGAGTAAAACCCCTCTTTCCTTGGCCTCGATAAAGACTTTCAGCAGTACGGCCCCAATATTCCGGAGAACTTTTTATAGAACTCAACTGGGTACTCATCCGGCCCCGGTGCCTTTCCCGACTGCATGGCCTTCAAGCCCTCCACTATCTCCTCCAGCCCGATCGGGGCCCCCAGCCCTTCTACCAGCTCCCCATCCACATTCGGGAAAGTCAGCCCATCCAAGAAGTGCCTCATCCCCTCCGCCCCCCAGGGGGTTCCAACCTATATAACCTGCTATAAAAGTCCTGAAAGGGCTTGCTCACCCCCACTGAGTCTCCAACTAAGTTCCCATCCCCGTCAACCACTTTCCCTATTTCCCTAGCTGCCTCCCTCTTTCTGAGCTGCTATGCAAACAACCTACTGCCTTTTCCCCATGCTCGTAGATCGCTCCCTTCACCTTCCTGAGCTGCTCCACTGCCCTACCTGTAGTTAACAAACCAAATTCCGCCTGCAGTCTCCGGCGTTCCCTCAATAGCCCTGTCTTTGGATCCTCCGCATACTTCCTATCCACTCATAGAATCTCTCTCACCAATCGGTCCGTTTCTGCCCTTTCCGTCCTGTCCCTGTGAGCCCGGATCGAGATCAGCTCTCCTCTCACTACTGCCTTCAGCGCTTCCCAGACCACCGCTGCTGAGACCTCCCCCATGTCGTTTACCTGCAGGTAATTCAGCATGGACTTCCTCAACCTCTCGCAGACCGCTTCGTCCGCCAACAGCCCCACATCCAATCTCCATTGCGGGCGCTGCTTGCCATCCATACTCGCCTGCAGGTCCACCCAGTGCGGAGCATGGTCCGAGATCGTAATCGCCGAGTACCCCGTGTCCACCACCCACACCAATAGGGCCCTACCCACAACAAAGAAATCTATCCGGGAATACACCTTGTGAACGTGGGAGAAGAAAGAAAATTCCTTGGCTCTCGGCTGCCTAAATCTCCCCGGATCCCCCGCCCATCTGCTTCATGAACCCTTTCAGCTCCTTTGCCATTGCTGGCACCCTACCCATTCTCGAGCATGACCGGTCCAGGCCTGGATCAATAACCATGTTGAAATCCCCTCAGCAGGGGCTGTTTAGCACAGGGCTAAATCGCTGGCTTTGAAAGCAGACCAAAGCAGGCCAGCAGCACAGTTCAATGCCTGTAACAGCCTCCCCGAACAGGCCCTGGAATGTGGCGACTAGGGGCTTTTCACAGAAACTTCATTTGAAGCCTACTTGTGACAATAAGCGATTTTCATTTCATTTTATAATCAGCTTGTGCGAATCCAGGTCCGGAATCTTCCCCAGTACCCTCTTTATAAAATCTCCATGTCCCAATTTGGCGCGTATACGTTGACCAGCACTACCTTCATCCCCTGCACCCACTAACCATGATAAATCTCCCTCCCACATCCAAGACTATCCTCCCTGCCTCAAACACCACCCGCTTATTGATCAAAATCGCAGCCCCCCTTGTCTTTGAGTCCAGCCCTGAGTGGAAAACCTGACTAACCCAACCTTTCCTCAACCTGGCCTGATCCACTACTTTGAGATGTGTCTCCTGCAGCATCACCACGTCCACCTTCAGTCCCCTCAGGTGTGTAAACGCACAAGCCCTCTTCACCGGCCCATTTAGCCCCCGGACATTCCAGATGACCAGCCTAGTTGGGGGGCAAAGTGTCCCCCACCCACCGTCAGCCATCACCTTTCCTAGCCCATGCGCTGCACCTCCTCTGACCTGCCCCATAGCGGCCCCCACCTCCGACCCCCTCAGTGACCTTCCATCGAAGTCCCTTCCACGTCAGCAGAACCTAGCCCCCCCCCCCCCCAGCAACACTATTCTAAATCCCAACCCAACTAATAACCTAAGCATGTACACACACCCCACTGAGCTTCCGTGAGCTAGCTCAACCAGCTAGCTTGGTGACCCCCGACTCCGGCA
The DNA here is from genome assembly GCF_047496885.1 of Scyliorhinus torazame. Classification (NCBI taxonomy): domain Eukaryota; kingdom Metazoa; phylum Chordata; class Chondrichthyes; order Carcharhiniformes; family Scyliorhinidae; genus Scyliorhinus; species Scyliorhinus torazame. The sequence continues at coordinate 95,442 of NC_092718.1, read as the reverse complement.
CCATGAAGTCTCCCACCCATTGTTCCCTCGCTCCCCTCTCCCCGCTCCTGTAAATAAGTTCCCTCATCCAACAATCCCCAAACAAACACCCAGCAGTAAGAAAACACAGAGAACAAAAGCACCACCCACTGAAACCCAGACAGGCACGTCTCCATCCCACCAAAGTGCACAACAGTTTAATCACCCAAAATATAACACAAAAGGAACAATACCAACATCTACCCCAAAAAGAAAGAACCAAAAACAAAACGGAAAATCGATTCTCCCCCCCCCCCCACCTTCTTCCCTCTCCCCTAAACAGAACTCCCAAAAAAAGACTGATAAAAAGCAATACGAAAATACATAGCCAATTTTAACAACAGAAAGAAAAAAAAACCCACCCGAAGACCCTCCAACATTCCAAGGGGGGAGAGAAGAAAAAGAAATAAACAAATAACCCCCCAGAGAAAAACAGACAAAGAAAAAGGGCCCAATGTCGGCCAACGTATTGTCACTGAGTCCAAAAGTTCTCAAGTTCCCACCAGTCATTTTCTTTTTGCAAAGTCTAGCGCCTCATCGGCCGACTCAAAATAATGATGTTGGTCTTCATGCGTAACCCACAGGCGCGCCGGGTACAGCAGACCAAACTTCACCTGCTTCTTTGTCATGTGAGAGTGCCTTTAAGAATTGGATGCTGAAGAAATGTGCCTTTAACAGATGAAGCTGATCATATAACTGAAGTGATGTCACAGGGGGGAGCTGAGCTCACTTCTGCTTTTGGTTTCAGTTTGAAAAAGCAGCTTGTGTGTATCTGTGTTTCCAGAGAGCAGCAGGAAGAAAAGCAAGGTGCTGGAGCTGAAGTCAACCAAGCTGATATATCTCTGCCATCCAACAGAAAATATATATATTCTCTGACCTGGTGTGTTACTGTTTTGAAGGTTTGAAGCCTTTTGGATGTTTGAAAGAACATTTTGAGGGATTATTTAGTGTTGTATTATTTTCGGGGTTATCTTTGAAGTAAGGGGTGTTAAGGGATCCAATGTTTATTTAACAGGTTATGTTGGGTTCATGGAATAAACATTGTTTTGTGTTAAAAACCACGTATCCATAATTGTAATATCACACCTGCGGAACAAGCCGTGTGCTTCAAAAGCAACAATCCATTAAAGGGAGAGGTTGGTTGATCTCCATGATACAGTTTGGGGTTCTGAAAATACCTCGCCCATAACAATTGGGGCTCGAGGGGGATAAAAGTCTATCTATTGGATTGGCTTTTGTGAACTTAAAGACAGTGAAGGATTGTTGCTTTTCCGGTGTGGTATTTTAGTTTAAGTGGGGAGAGTGTTGTGAACAATGGCTCTTTCGGAGGCTCAGAGGTTTTTGGGGGTGGACGCGGTAACACGTGATACCTTACGGATAGAGACTAAATGCAGACTGTTAGGTTTGGCAAAAGCATTGCAGTTAACACTACCGAGCAAAATACGAAAAGATGAGGTACTTAACGCAGTATCTGCGCATTTACGTTTGCCTGTGATACATTCTGACTCATTAGATATGGCAAAGCACCAGTTGCAGATTAAGCAATTTGAACATGAAAAAGAATTAAAGCGGCTTGAATATGAAAAAGAATTAAAGCGGCTTTAATATGCAATGAAAGAAAAAGAAAGAGATACTGATAGAGAGGGAAAAGAAAAGGAGAGAGAAGAAAGAAACAAAGAAAGAGATAGAGAGGAAAGGGAAAAAGAGAGAGAGTTTGAACTTCAGAAGATGGCTCTGAAACATGAAAATCAGTTAAAATTGGCAGACACAAAGGGGCACGTACAGTTGGAGGAGGTGGATAAGGATAATGAGACAGAGCGTCATAATCAAAGACGTGGTGGGGATCTATTTAAATATGTCCAAGCATTGCCAAGGTTTGACGAGAAGGAGGTAGAAGCCTTTTTCATTTCATTTGAGAAGGTAGCTAAACAAATGCAATGGCCACAGGACATGTGGGTATTACTGATTCAAACAAAGCTGGTAGGTGGGGCTAGTGAAGTGTTTGCATCACTACCGGAGGAGGTATCTGGAACGTATGAGGAGGTGAAAAAATCCATCTTAAGTGCATATGAGCTAGTGCCTGAAGCTTACAGACAAAGGTTTAGAAATTTAAAGAAAGAATTTGGTCAAATATACATGGAGTTTGAAAGGTTCAAACAGAGTAATTTTGATAGGTGGATAAGGGCTTTGAAAATAGACCAAACGTATGAAGCTCTCAGAGAAATTATACTTTTGGAGGAGTTAAAAAATTCAATTCCTGATGTAGTGAGAACTCATGTGGAAGAACAGAGGGTTAAAACTGCGAGATTAGCAGCGGAAATGGCAGATGATTATGAATTAGTTCATTAATCAAAGATTGGTTTCCAACATCAGTTTCAGCCGGTGAGGGATAGAAACTGGGGACATGAGAAATACTCAAGTGGTAAAGGTAAAAGTGATCTGATGGGAGATAATAAAGAGAGTGTACCTCAGATTAAAAAAGAAATCCAGGAGGGTGGAAAAGAAATGAAAAGTTTCAGATGTTTTCACTGTAATAAACTAGGCCATGTAAAGTCACAGTGTTGGTGGTTGAAGAAAAGCACTGGGAAGGCTGATGTGGTAAAACAGGATAAGACAGTGGGATGTGTTAGAGTGGTAAAGGAAAGTCCAAGGGAAGTGAAGGAGGTGTAAATGATTGTACGGCCTGTTCAAGAAGTAATTGTTAAAAAGGTGCTAGATGTCTTTCAAGAATTTACTTGTGTGGGTAAAGTTTACTCATGTGTATCAGGCGGAGCAGGTAAAAAAGTCACAATTTTAAGAGATACAGGGGCTAGTCAATCTTTAATGGTAAGAGAGGAGGAATTATGTAGTTTGGGAAGAATGTTGCCAGAAAAGGTGGTGACATGTGGAATTCAGGGTGAGAGGAGTAGCGTTGCATTATATAAAGTAAGGTTGGAAAGTCCAGTGAAGAGTGGTGAAGTGGTAGTAGGAGTAATAGATAAACTATCTTGTCCAGGAATACAGTTTATCTTGAGTAATGATATAGCTGGGTCGCAGGTGGGAGTGATGCCTACTCTGGTTGATAAGCCAGTGGAAAATCAGACAACTGAAGGGTTGAAGGACAAATATCCTGGCATTTTTCCGGATTGTATAGTAACAAGGTCGCAAAGTCACTGGTTAAGACAAGAGGAGAAATGAAAGAGTGAAGATGAAGTTGAAGTGCAATTATCAGAAATGATTTTTGATCAGATGGTTGAAAACGAAAAAACAGGTGGAGTTTGAGGTGGATATTTTTAGTTCCGGAAAATTGGCGGAGGTACAACAGAAAGATCTAGAAATGAAACGGATATATCAGAAAGCATATACGGAAGAGGAATCTGAGAGTATACCAGAGTGTTATTACTGTAAAAGTGATGTCTTGATGAGAAAATGGAGACCTTTACATATGCAGGCGGATGAAAAGTGGGCAGAAGTTCATCAAGTAGTATTGCCGGTAGGGTATAGAAAGGAGGTGTTGCGAGTTGCACATGAGGTACCAGTGGGAGGTCATTTGGGAATAAGGAAAACTCAAGCTAAAATCCAGAAACATTTTTATTGGCCTGGACTACATAAAGATGTAGTTAAATTTTGTCAATCATGTCACACATGTCAAGTGATAGGGAAACCTCAAGCAGTGATAAAACCAGCGCCCTTAATACCCATTCTAGCATTTGAGGAACCTTTTATGAGGGTCCTAATTGATTGCGTAGGACCGCTTCCTAAAACAAAAAGTGGGAATCAATATTAGAAACAGGAAAGGAGAGGTCACCCTGTTGGGCGTTTTTTATAGGCCTCCTAATAGTTCTAGGGATGTAGAGGAAAGGATGGCGAAGATGATTCTGGATAAGAGCGAAAGTAACAGGGTAGTTATTATGGGAGACTTTAACTTTCCAAATATTGACTGGAAAAGATATAGTTCGAGTACAATAGATGGGTCGTTTTTTGTACAGTGTGTGCAGGAGGGTTTCCTGAAACAATATGTTGACAGGCCAACAAGAGGCGAGGCCACGTTGGATTTGGTTTTGGGTAATGAACCAGGCCAGGTGTTGGATTTGGAGGTAGGAGAGCACTTTGGGGACAGTGACCACAATTCGGTGACGTTTACGTTAATGATGGAAAGGGATAAGTATACACCGCAGGGCAAGAGTTATAGCTGGGGGAAGGGCAATTATGATGCCATTAGACGTGACTTGGGGGGGATAAGGTGGAGAAGTAGGCTGCAAGTGTTGGGCACACTGGACAAGTGGGGCTTGTTCAAGGATCAGCTACTGCGTGTTCTTGATAAGTATGTACCGGTCAGGCAGGGAGGAAGGCGTCGAGCGAGGGAACCGTGGTTTACCAAGGAAGTGGAATATCTTGTTAAGAGGAAGAAGGAGGCCTATGTGAAGATGAGGTGTGAAGTTTCGGTTGGGGCGATGGAGAGTTACAAGGTAGCGAGGAAGGATCTAAAGAGAGAGCTAAGACGAGCAAGGAGGGGACATGAGAAGTATTTGGCAGGAAGGATCAAGGAAAACCCAAAAGCTTTCTATAGGTATGTCAGGAATAAGTGAATGACTAGGGAAAGAGTAGGACCAGTCAAGGACAGGGATGGGAAATTGTGTGTGGAGTCTGAAGAGATAGGCGAGATACTAAATGAATATTTTTTGTCAGTATTCACTCAGGAAAAAGAAAATGTTGTGGAGGAGAATGCTGAGCCCCAGGCTAATAGAATAGATGGCATTGAGGTACGTAGGGAAGAGGTGTTGGCAATTCTGGACAGGCTGAAAATAGATAAGTCCCCGGGACCTGATGGGATTTATCCTAGGATTCTCTGGGAGGCCAGGGAAGAGATTGCTGGACCTTTGGCTTTGATTTTTATGTCATCATTGGCTACAGGAATAGTGCCAGAGGACTGGAGGACAGCAAATGTGGTCCCTTTGTTCAAAAAGGGGAGCAGAGACTACCCCGGCAACTATAGACCGGTGAGCCTCACGTCTGTAGTGGGTAAAGTCTTGGAGGGGATTATAAGAGACAAGATTTATAATCATCTAGATAGGAATAATATGATCAGGGATAGTCAGCATGGCTTTGTGAAGGGTAGGTCATGCCTCACAAACCTTATCGAGTTCTTTGAGAAGGTGACTGAACAGGTAGATGAGGGTAGAGCAGTTGATGTGGTGTATATGGATTTCAGCAAAGCGTTTGATAAGGTTCCCCACGGTAGGCTATTGCAGAAAATATGGAGGCTGGGGATTGAGGGTGATTTAGAGATGTGGATCAGAAATTGGCTAGCTGAAAGAAGACAGAGGGTGGTGGTTGATGGGAAATGTTCAGAATGGAGTACAGTCACAAGTGGAGTACCACAAGGATCTGTTCTGGGGCCGTTGCTGTTTGTCATTTTTATCAATGACCTAGAGGAAGGCGCAGAAGGGTGGGTGAGTAAATTTGCAGACGATACTAAAGTCGGTGGTGTTGTCGATAGTGTGGAAGGATGTAGCAGGTTACAGAGGGATATAGATAAGCTGCAGAGCTGGGCTGAGAGGTGGCAAATGGAGTTTAATGTAGAGAAGTGTGAGGTGATTCACTTTGGAAGGAATAACAGGAATGTGGAATATTTGGCTAATGGTAAAGTTCTTGAAAGTGTGGATGAGCAGAGGGATCTAGGTCCATGTACATAGATCCCTGAAAGTTACCACCCAGGTTGTTAGGGTTGTGAAGAAGGCCTATGGAGTGCTGGCCTTTATTGGTAGAGGGATTGAGTTCCGGAGTCGGGAGGTCATGTTGCAGCTGTACAGAACTCTGGTACGGCCGCATTTGGAGTATTGCGTACAGTTCTGGTCACCGCATTACAGGAAGGATGTGGAGGCTTTGGAGCGGGTGCAGAGGAGATTTACCAGGATGTTGCCTGGTATGGAGGGAAAATCTTATGAGGAAATGCTGATGGACTTGAGGTTGTTTTCGTTGGAGAGAAGAAGGTTAAGAGGAGACTTAATAGAGGCATACAAAATGATCAGGGGGTTGGATAGGGTGGACGGTGAGAGCCTTCTCCCGCGGATGGAAATGGCTGGCACGAGGGGACATAACTTTAAACTGAGGGGTAATAGATATAGGACAGAGGTCAGAGGTAGGTTCTTTACGCAAAGAGTAGTGAGGCCGTGGAATGCCCTACCTGCTACAGTAGTGAACTCGCCAACATTGAGGGCATTTAAAAGTTTATTGGATAAACATATGGATGATAATGGCATAGTGTAGGTTAGATGGCTTTTGTTTCGGTGCAATATCGTGGGCCGAAGGGCCTGTACTGCGCTGTATTGTTCTATTCTATAAATCTATAAATATCTTTTGACTGTAATGGATGTGTCTACTAGGTTTCCAGAGGCCATTCCAGTGCGTAATATTACAGCTAAAAGGATTGTGGAGGAGTTACTAAAATTATTTACTAGATATGGACTACCCACAGAAATTCAATCGGATCAAGGATCAAATTTTACTTCAAAGTTATTCAAAGAAGTTATGGATAGCTCAGGATTAAAACAATTTAAATCAACTGCGTACCATCCAGAATCACAGGGAGCGTTAGAAAGGTGGCATCAGACATTAAAGACAATGTTGAGGGCGTATTGTCAAGATTATCCAGAGGATTGGGATAAAGGAATCCCATTCGTATTGTTTGCAATTAGGGATGCACCTAATGAGTCAACCAAATTTAGTCCTTTGACTTGACTTGATCAAAGCCTGCCCTCTTCTTCGCCACCTCCACGCTCAGGTCCTGGTACACCCGCACAATGCTATTCTCCCACTTGCAACTCCACGTGTGCTTGGCCCACCACAGAATACATTCCTTATCCAGGAACCTGTGGAATCTCACCACCATCGCCCTTGGATAGTCCCCCGCCCACGGCTTCCTGGCAAGCTCCCGATACGTCCTGTCCACCTCCAGCGGTCGGGGGAATGCCCCCTCCCCCAGCAGCTTTCCGAAAATACCCGCCACGCATGCTCCAGCATCTGCTCCCTCAGCTCCCTCCCGGAGCCCGACAATTTTTTGACTGTGTCGGTGGGACCGGTTCTCAAGGTCCTCCATCTTCTCCAAGAGCCTCTTCTGCTGCTCTCGAAGCATCCCCACCTCCAGCTCCACTGCTGTTTGGTGCTCCTCTTGTTCCAGCAGCGCCTTCTCCACCTTCTGAATCGCCCGGTCCTGGGTGTCCAGTCTGCTTTCCAGGCGATCAATTGACTTCTTGATCGGGCCCAGGCATTCCCGCTTCTGTCTGGTGAAACCATCCTGAATGGCCTGCATCACTGAGACCGCTGCACGCTTCGCCGCCACCCCGCGGTCCGTCCCTCGGCCATACTGCCTCCCGTTACAACTTCAACACTGCTCACTACTGGCTTCTCGTTTCTGCCCTTTCGCACACTTCTAATCCTTTTTTCCATAAACCAATGCGAGGAAACAGTGCCCGGCTGTCTCAGCCAACGAATCATCCGATTAAAATCGAAGAAAAGTCCGGGGGAAAGGTCCAAAAGTCCAACCAGAGCGGGAGCCACCAAATGTGTGACTTACTCCTCCATAGCCACCACTGGAAGTCCTTGAAGGCATTGTTAACGGCACCTCTGCCGTTCCTGCCAGGTCAGTACGCACAGAACAGCCATGGGGACCAAATTCGCACCCAATATGCCAACATCTTCATGCACAAGTTTGAACAGGACCTACTCACCGCACAGGACCTTCAACCGACGTTACACACCAGATACATCAATGACATTGTTTTCCTTTGGACCCAGCAAAGAATCACTGAAACGACTACACGATGACATCAATAAGTTCCATCCCACCATCAGACTCACCATGGACTACTCTCCAAAATCAATTGCATTCTTGGACACACTCGCCTCCATCAAGGACGGTCACCTCAGCACTTTGCTTTACCGCAAACCCACGGATAACCTCACGATGCTCCACTTCTTCAGCTTCCACCCTGAACACATTAAAGAAGCCATCCCTTATGGACAATCCCTCCGTATACACAGGATCTGCTCAGATGAGGAGGAGCGTAACAGACATCTACAGACACTGAAAGATGCCCTCGTATGAACAGGATATGGCGCTCGACTCATCGATCGACAGTTCCAACGCGCCACAGCAAAAAAATGCACCGATCTCCTCAGAAGACAAACACGGGACACAACCGACAGAATAACCTTCGTCGTCCAGTACTTTCCCGGCGCGGAGAAACTACGACATCTTCTTCACAGCCTTCAACACGTCATTGATGACGATGAACATCTTGCCAAGGTTATCCCCACACCCCCATTACTTGCCTTCAAACAACCACGCAACCTCAAACAAACCATTGTTTGCAGCAAACTACCCAGTCTTCAGAACAGTGACCACGACACCACACAACCCTGCCATGGCAATCTCTGCAAGATGTGCCTGATCATCGACATGGATACCACCATTACACGTGAGAACACCACCCACCAGGTACGCGGTACATACTCGTGCGACTCGGCCAACGTTGTCTACCTCATACGCTGCAGGAAAGGATGTCCTGAAGCGTGGTACATTGGCGAGACCATGCAGACGCTGCGACAACGAATGAACGGACATCGCGCGACAATCACCAGGCAGGAATGTTCCCTTTCAGTCAGAGAACACTTCAGCAGTCAAGGGCGTTCAGCCTCTGATCTCTGGGTAAGCGTTCTCCAAGGCGGCCTTCAGGACCCGCGACAACGCAGAATCGCCGAGCAGAAACTTATAGCCAAGTTCCGCACACATGAGTGCGGCCTCAACCGGGACCTGGGATTCATGTCGCATTGAGGCTGTGTTCATTAGAGAGACGAAGGTTAAGAGGTGACTTAATTGAGGCATACAAGATGATCTGAGGATTGGATAGGGTGGACAGTGAGAGCCTTTTTTCTCGGATGGTGATGTCTAGCACGAGGGGACATAGCTTTAAATTGAGGGGAGAGAGATATATGACAGATGTCAGAGGTAAGTTCTTTACTCAGAGAGTAGTAAGGGCGTGGAATGCCCTGCCTGCAACAGTAGTGGACTCGCCAACACTAAGGGCATTCAGATGGTCATTGGATAGACATATGGACGATAAGGGAATAGTGTAGATGGGCTTTAGAGTGGTTTCACAGGTCGGCGCAACATCGAGGGCCGAAAGGCCTGTACTGCGCTGTAATGTTTTATGTTCTACATTCACCCCCCACCATCTGGCCTGGGCTTGCAAAATCCTACCAACTATCCTGGCTTGAGACAATTCACACCTCTTTAACCTGGGGTTACCCCTATCTCTGGATCTGTAAACACTTAATTAACTGCAAATGCTCGTATTCTAAGCATTGTCTTGCATCTTTGAATTTGTCTACACATATGTTTCTCGGACATATCTCTTCATTCACCTGAGGAAGGAGCAGTGCTCCGAAAGCTAGTGTTTGAAACAAACCTATTGGACTTTAACCTGGTGTTGTAAGACTTATTACGATACATAAAAGGTAAGAGAGAGGCAAAGGCAGACATTGGACCACTGGGAAATGTGGCTGGAGAAGTAATAATAGGAAACAAAGAAATGGCAGACAAACTGAATAGTTACTTTGCATCAGTCTTCACGGTGGAAGACACCAGTGGGATGCCAGAGCTCCAGGAAAATCGGAGGCAGAGGTGAGTGCAGTGGCCATCACTAAGGAGAAGGTTCTGGGGAAACTGAAAGGTCTGAAGGTGGATAAATCACTGCACCTCAGGATTCGAAAAGTAATAGCTGAGGAAGATGTGGAGGTATTGGTGGTGATCTTTCAGAACTCATTGGAGGCAGGAAAGGTCCCAGAGGACTGGAAAATGGCTAATGGGCACCCCTGTTTAAGAAAGGAAGGATGCGGGTGGCACGGCGCAGTGGTTAGCACTGCTGCTTCACGTCGCCGAGGACCCGGGTTCGATCCTGTCCGTGTGGAGTTTGCACATTCTCCCCGTGTCTGTGTGGGTCTCACCCTCACAACCCAAAAGATATACAGGGTAGGTGGATTGTCCACGCTAAATTGCCCCTTATTTGGAAAAAAAAGATTTGGGTACTCTGAATTTGTATTTAAAAAAAAGAAGGGAGGGAGGCAGAAGACGGGAAATTATCGGCCGGTTATCCTGACTTCGGTCATTGGTAAGATTTTAGAGTCCATTATTAAAGATGAGATTGCGGAGTACTTGGAAGTGCATGGTAAAATAGGACTGAGTCAGCACGGCTTCATCAATGGGAGGTCATGGGTGGAATTCTCTGAAAATGGGGCTATGTCCCCACACCCGCGAGAAAATGTGCGCGAATCACTTTGGACTTTCCTGGGGAGAAGTGAAGATTTCACTTTTGCTCAGCCCGAAAAGGCTCCAAACTCTTTCTGGAGCGCCGTGATTCCTTCCATGCGGCTTTGTGGGTCTGCGATATAGAGGAGCAAGTAATCTGCGTGTGGCGAGACTCTTTGCTCTCTGTCTCCTCTCCCGATCCCCTTCCAGTTCATTGCCGTTCTGAGTGCAATCACGAGTGGCTTGATCGCCAGGGCGAACAGCAGCGGGGATAGCGGTAATTCCCACCTTGTCTCACTGTGCAGCTAGAAGTACTTAGAGCTGGGGCTGTTTGTCTGCATGCTCACCATGGGAGCATTGTACATGAGTCTCACCCTGGCGGTGAACTCTGCTCCATGCCCGAACCTCTATAGTAACTCTATGAGGTCACAACTATACCATCAACACCGCATACTCTCACCGTCTCACAGGCTCGAAAAGAAGCAGTCACTCCAGGAACATAAGAACTAGGAGCAGGAGTCGGCCATCTGGCCCCTCGAGCCTGCTCCGCCATTCAATGAGATCATGGCTGATCTTTTGTGGACTCAGCTCCACTTTCCGGCCCGAACACCATAACCCTTACTCCCTTTATTCTTCAAAAAACTATCTATCTTTATCTTAAAAACATTTAATGAAGGAGCCTCAACTGCTTCACTGGGCAAGGAATTCCATAGATTCACAACCCTTTGGGTGAAGAAGTTCCTCCTAAACTCAGTCTTAAATCTACTCTCCCTTATTTTGAGGCTATGCCCCCTAGTTCTGCTTTCACCTGCCAATGGAAACAACCTGCCCGCATCTATCCTATCTATTCCCTTCATAATTTTATAGTGTCTACAAGATCCCCCCCGCATCCTTCTAAATTCCACCAAGTACAGCCCGTCTACTCAACCTCTCCTCGTAATCCAACCCCCTCAACTCTGGGATTAACCTAGTGAATCTCCTCTGCACTCCCTCCAGTGCCAGTACGTCCTTTCTCAGGTAAGGACACCAAAACTGAATGCAATACTCCAGGTGTGACCTCACTAACACCTTACACAATTGCAGCATAACCTCCCGAGTCTTAAACTCCATCCCTCTAGCAATGAAGGACAAAACTCCATTCGCCTTCTCAATCGCCTGTTGCACCTGTAAACCAACATTTTGCAACTCATGCACTAGCACACCCAGGTCCCTCTGCACAGCAGCATGTTTTAATATTTTATCATTTAAATAATAATCCCTTTTGCTGTTATTCCTACCAAAATGGATAACCTCACATTTGTCAACATTGTACACCACTAGCTATTGATTGCCTATCAGAGAAACACTCATTTTTTTTTTTTTTAATATATTTTATTAAAGTTTTTCAATCACAATCTTTCTCCCCTTACACATCAAACAAAAGAAAAATTAAAAGTACAAGTAACATGATAACTACAATCTAACAATGAGTAACTAACTAACATGGTAAACTAACCAAATAACATAAAATGAAACTCCCCCCTCCCCTCCCAGAACCCAAACATCTTACCCCCCCCTCCCTCCCTTCCCCCCCCCTGGGTTGCTGCTGCTGGTCATCTGTCTTCCCTCTAACGTTCCCCTAGGCAGTCGAGGAACGGTTGCCACCGTCTGGTGAACCCTTGAGCCGATCCTCTCAGCGCAAACTTAATCTGCTCCAGTTTTATGAACCCCGCCATATCGTTTACCCAGGCCTCCAGTCCGGGGGGTTTCGCTTCCTTCCACATGAGTGAAATCATACGCCGGGCTACTAGGGACGCAAAGGCCATGACATCGGCCTCTTTCGCCTCCTGCACTCCCGGCTCATCCGCAACTCCAAATAAAGCTGGTTTGGCCCGGACCTTCACCACCTTCGAGATCACTCCCGTCACTCCCCTCCAATAGCCCTCCAGTGCCGGGCACAACCAAAATATATGTGTGTGGTTTTCCGGGCTTCCGCCGCACCTCCCGCACTTGTCCTCCACTCCAAAGAACCTGCTCAACCTTGCTCCCGTTATGTGTGCTCTATGCAGCACCTTAAATTGGATCAGGCTAAGCCTGGCACACGAGGAAGAGGAATTTACCCTGCTTAGGGCATCAGCCCACAAACCCTCCTCAATCTCCTCCCCGAGCTCTTCTTCCCATTTTCCTTTCAGTTCGCCCACCAGCTCCTCCCCCTCTTCTCTCATCTCCCGGTATATCTCTGACGCCTTGCCCTCCCCGACCCACACCCCCGAAAGCACTCTATCCTGGATCCCCTGTGTCGGGCACAACGGAAATTCCCTCACCTGTTGTCTTGTGAACGCCCTCACCTGCATATACCTAAAGAAATTTCCCCGGGGCAGCTTATACTTTTCCTCCAGCGCTCCCAAGCTTGCAAGCGTCCCGTCTATAAATAAATCTCCCACTCTCCTAATTCCCAACTGGTGCCAGCTCTGGAATCCTCCATTCAGCCTCCCTGGGACAAACCTGTGGTTGTTCCTAATTGGGGACCCCACCAAGGCTCCCAGCACACCTCTCTGTCACCTCCATTGCCTCCAGATACTTAATGTTGCCGCCACCACTGGGTTCGTGGTAAATTCTTTTGGTGAGAGCGGTAGTGGCGCCGTCACCAGCGCTTTTAAACTCGTCCCTTTACAGGACTTCATCTCTAGTCTTTTCCACGCCGCTCCCTCTCCCTCTATCATCCATTTACGAATCATCGCCACATTGGCAGCCCAGTAGTAGTCGCCCAAATTCGGCAGCGCCAGTCCCCCTCTGTCCCTGCTACGTTGCAGGAACCCCCTCCTTACCCTCGGAACCTTCCCTGCCCACACGAAGCTCGTGATGCTCCTGTCTATTTTTTTTAAAAAGGCCTTAGTGATCAGTATAGGGAGACATTGGAACACAAATAGGAACCTCGGGAGGACCATCATCTTAATTGCCTGCACTCTGCCCGCCAGTGACAGCGGCTGCATGTCCCACCTCTTGAAGTCCTCTTCCATTTGTTCCACCAGTCATGCCAGATTAAGTCTGTGTAAGGTTCCCCAGCTCCTGGCTATCTGAATCCCCAGGTATCGGAAGTTTCTTTCCACTCTCCTTAACGGTAGGCCATCTATCCCTCTACTCTGGTCCCCAGGATGTATCACGAAAAGCTCACTCTTTCCCATGTTAAGCCTATATCCCGAGAAATCTCCGAACTCCCTCAATAACTGCATGACCTCTGTCATCCCCCCCCCCGGGTCTGCTACATATAGCAGTAGGTCATCCATGTAGAGTGACACTCGGTGTTCCTCTCCCCCTCTAATCACCCCTCTCCATTTTCTGGAGTCTCTCAGCGCCATGGCCAGTGGTTCAATTGCCAGCGCGAACAGTAATGGAGATAGCGGGCATCCCTGTCTTGTTCCCCTGTATAGTCGAAAATACTCCGATCTTTGCCGACCCGTGACCACACTTGCCGTTGGGGCCCCATAGAGGAGTTTGACCCAGCTAACAAACCCGTCCCCGAACCCGAACCTCCTCAGCACCTCCCATAGATACTCCCACTCCACCCTATCAAATGCCTTCTCTGCATCCATTGCCGCCACTATCTCTGCCTCCCCCTCTACTGGGGGCATCATTATCACCCCTAATAGCCGTCGCACGTTGTCATTTAGTTGTCTCCCCTTTACGAATCCTGTCTGGTCTTCGTGCACCACCCCCGGGACACAGTCCTCTATCCTCGTTGCCAGCACCTTTGCTAGCAATTTGGCGTCCACATTTAGCAGTGAGATAGGCCTATAGGACCCGCACTGCAGCGGATCTTTATCCCGCTTCAAAATTAGCGATATCATCGCCTCCGACATTGTCGGGGGTAGAGTCCCCCCTTCTCTGGCCTCGTTAAAAGTCCTCACCAACAGCGGGGCCAGCAAATCCACATATTTTCTATAAAATTCCACCGGGAACCCATCTGGTCCCGGAGCCTTCCCTGCCTGCATATTCCCCAGCCCCTTGGTAACCTCGTCCACACCAATTGGTGCTCCCAGGCCTTCCACCTCCTGCTCCTCCACCCTCGGGAACCTTAATTGGTCCAAAAACTGCCGCATCTCCTCTTTTCTCTCCGGGGGTTGGGACCTATAAAATCTTTCGTAAAAGGTCTTAAACACCTCGTTTATCTTCCCTGCTCTCCGCACCGTAGCTCCCTTTTCATCTCTAATTCCCCCTATCTCCCTCGCCGCTGTCCTCTTTCGCAGCTGATGGGCCAACAGGCGACTAGCCTTTTCCCCATATTCATATCTCATCCCCTGTGCCTTCCTCCACTGCGCCTCCGCCCTCCTAGTGGTCAGAAGGTCGAACTCCGTCTGGGGTCGTCGTCTCTCCCTGTATAGTCCTTCCTCCGGGGCCTCCGCGTATTCTTTATCCACCCTTAAAATCTCCCCCAGTAATCTATCCCTTTCCTTGGCCTCTATTTTCCCTTTGTGGGCCCTGATGGAGATCAGCTCTCCTCTGACCACCGCCTTTAGTGCTTCCCATACTACTCCCACTCGGACCTCCACGCCGTCATTGGCCTCCAGGTACCTCTCGATACATCCCCGCACCCTTCCACAGGCTCCCTCATCCACCAGCAATCCCACATCTAATCGCCAGAGTGCACGCTGCTCCCTCTCCTCTCCTAGTTCCAGGTCCACCCAATGTGGGGCATGATCTGAGACAGCTATGGCTGAATACTCAGTTTCTTCCACCCTCGAGATCAGCGACCTTCCCAAAACAAAGAAATCTATCCGGGAATACACCTTGTGAACATGGGAGAAGAAGGAGAACTCTTTGGCCTTTGGCCAAACAAATCGCCATGGATCCACTCCCCCCATTTGGTCCATAAACCCCTTAAGCACCTTGGCCGCTGCCGGCCTTCTCTCCGGTCCTAGATCTAGATCTATCTGACCCTGGGTCAAACACGGTGTTGAAGTCTTCCCCCCATTATCAGGTTTCCTACCTCCAGGTCCGGGATACGTCCCAGCATCCGCTTCATGAATCCCGCATCATCCCAATTCGGGGCATATACGTTAACCAACACGACCTCCGTTCCCTCCAGTCTGCCACTCACCATCACATATCTGCCTCCGCTATCTGCTACAATGCTCCTAGCTTCGAATGATACCCGTTTCCCCACCAATATGGCCACCCCTCTATTCTTTGCATCCAGCCCTGAGTGGAACACCTGTCCCACCCATCCTTTACTTAACCTAACTTGGTCCGCCACCTTCAGGTGCGTCTCCTGAAGCATGGCCACGTCTGCCCTCAGTCCTTTCAAGTGCGCGAACACTCGGGCCCTTTTAATCGGTCCATTTAGGCCTCTCACGTTCCACGTGATCAGCCGCACTGGGGGGCTACCTGCCCCCTTCCCGTGTCGACTAGCCATCACCCTCTCTAGGCCAGTCCCACGTCCCGGTTCCGCGCTCCCACCCGTTCCCCAGGTGGCGCATTCCAGCCCCGACCATCCTTTCTTTAACCAGTTCCTCTTTGATTTCTGCAGCAGCAACCCAGTTATCCTCTCCCTCCGCCCCCCCCCCCGCTAGATCCCCGTGTAGCGTGATTGCTCCCCCCATATTACTTCCGAAAGTCAGCTGACTTCAACTGACCCCGGCTTCTCCCGCTCACTCCTTGACCCCCCCGTGTGGGCTCCCATCTACCTTGCGCCTATCTTCCCGCCATCACCTTTCTGGTGCGGGAACAAGGACAGTAAGCCCCGTATTCTCTATAGTTGTCCCGCCCCTTGTGGCGCAGCTCCCTCTACCGCCCCACTCCCATTCCCCATCCCCCGCCTATGTCTCTTCTTTCTCCCCACCGGCACCCACATTTCTTAGTGTGTCCCCCTTCCCAATTTACATCCCTATATACATCGACAGTGTCATTTCCCCTCTAACATCAGTCCCTCAGTTCCGATCTAGTTTCTCGTTTTTAATAAAGGTCCATGCTTCTTCCGCCGTTTCGAAGTAGTGATGTCTCTCCTGGTACGTGACCCATAGTCGTGCCGGCTGCAGCATCCCGAACTTCACCTTCTTCTTGTGTAGCACCTCCTTGGCTCGATTAAAACTCACCCTCCTTCTCGCCACCTCCGCACTCCAATCTTGGTACACCCGTACCACCGCATTCTCCCATCTACTACTTCGTACCTTTTTGGCCCATCTCTGAACCGCCTCTCTGTCATTGAAGCGATGAAATCGCACGATTGTCGCCCTAGGTGGTTCTCCCGCCTTTGGTCTCCTCGCAGGGACCCGATGAGCCCCCTCCACTTCCAAGGGGCCCGAAGGGGCCTCAGCTCCCATCAGCGAGCTTAGCATTGTGCTCACGTAAGCCCCGCAGTCCGCTCCTTCCACTCCCTCGGGGAGACCCAGGATCCGAAGGTTCTTTCTCCGTGCTCTATTTTCTAGGGCTTCAATCCTTTCAATGCACTTTTTGTGGAGCGCCTCGTGCGTCTGCGTTTTGACCGCCAGGCCCAGGATCTCGTCTTCGTTATCCGCCACCTTCTCCTCCACCATGCGGAGCTCCGTCTCCTGGGTCTTTTGTGCCTCCTTAAGCCCCTCAATTGCCTGTAGCATCGGGGTCAGCACCTCCTTCTTAAGTAGCTCCACACACCGTCTTGAAAATTTGTCTTGGTCGGGCCCCCATGCCGCCTGGGCTTTCTCCGCCGCCATCTTGCTCCTTTTTTCCTCCTGTCTCTATCCTCGAGGATTCTTCGCGATGTAGCCGTCGCCGCCGATATTTTTCTCTTTCGTTGGGGGGGACTCCCTGTTAACTCACCCCACACCGGGTTTCGTCTTGAAAAAATTCCCCGCTGGGGCTCTTAAAAGAGCCCGAAGGTCCGTTTGAGCTGGAGCCGCCGAAACGTGCGGCTTAGCTGGGCATCGCCGCAACCGGAAGTCAGAGAAACACTCATTAATCCCCACTCTTTGCTTTCTATTAATTAACCAATTCTCTATCCATGCTACTACTTTACCTTTAACACCATGCATCTTTATCTTATGCAGCAACTTTTTGTGTGCACCTTGTCAAAAGCTTTCTGGAAATCCAGATATACCACATCCATTGGCTCCCCATTATCTACCGCACTGGTAATGTCCTCAAATAGTTCCACTAAATTAGTTAGGCACGACCTGCCCTTTCTGAACCCATGCTGTGTCTGCCAATGGGACAATTTCCATACAGATGCCTCGCTATTTCTTCCTTGATGATAGATTCCAGCATCTTCACTACTACCGAAGTTAAGCTAACTGGCCTATAATTACCCGCTTTCTGCCTACCTCCTTTTTTAAACAGTGGTGTCACGTTTGCTAATTTCCAATCCGCTGGGACCACCCCAGAGTCTAGTGAATTTTGGTAAATTATCACCAGTGCATTTGCAATTTCCCTAGCCATTTCTTTTAGAACTCTGGGATGCATTCCATCAGGGCCAGGAGAATTGTCTACCTTTAGTCCAATGAGCTTGCCCATCACTACCTCCGTAGTGACAACAATCATCTCAAGGTCCTTATCTGTCATATCCTCATTGTCCCTTATTATGCATACCCCTGTTTCTGTCTGTAGGGGGCGTACATTTCTCTTTACCAATCTCTTTCTCTTCACATATCAAAAGAAACTCTTAGTGTCAGTCTTTATGTTCCCTGCAAGCTTACTTTCCTACTATATTTTCCCCTTCTTAATCAATCCCTTTGTCCTTCTTTGCTAAATTCTAAACCGCTACCAATCCTCAGACCTATTATTTTTCTTGGCCAATCTGTATGCTCCTTCTTTGGATCGAATACTATTTCAAATTTCCTTTGTAAGCCATGGGCAGAGTGGCCTAATTCTGCTCCTATGTCTTCTGGTCTTACGTTGTGGTTTTCTGCCTTTAGTCCTACTATTCTGAGGTTTTGGCGCCTCGACCGGTTCTCTTGGTTCTTCACCTTCCCCTTTAGGCTCCCCTGGGTCACCACCAACCTTGCTATTTCCATCTCTAGTGCAACGATCCGGTCACTCTGGTTCATGGAGGCCTTTTCTTATTCTCTGATTGTGTTTCCTGAGCCTCTCGTCGCCTCTCCGTTTTGTCGAAGGCCGCCTGCATGGTGGTCAATGCTTACGTGGCCGCCACCTTGACCGCTGCCTGGATCTAGTGCGTCGTGTCCTCCTTTTGTTCCTTCAGCTCTTGGGTGAGGAATTTCCTCCAGCTGTCGTCGGGTGAGTGGAATTCCTTGTTCGGCCCGTTGGGAACCTCGCATAGCCGAGACCAGGACTTCCTCGTTGCGTGGGTTTGTTGTTACACCGTTGGGTTCTCTAAGCTCCTGTTGCCGCTCACCTCCTTCCGGCCTCTGGTGCAGCTGCTGAAGAGGGTGATAACGGGGTCCTTTTCACCGGATTTGGCGGGTTAATTTTGGATAAAATTGCCTAAATTTGCTTTCTCAGGAGGAGATCCACCCTCCTTGCCTCCGTTTAACACATCCCCGTCACTGGAAGTCGCCTGCTCCGAGTTCTTCTCTGGTGAATATCCAGTAAGTGTTTAAGGTTTATTTTCCGAAGGTTTAAATAGTAATGGAGTTCGTGATAAGATTAATAAATATCTAAAAGAAAACAAATAATTGAATAAAATAATTAAGAAATTTGATGCATGTTTGTAATAAAATACATTTTAAAAATAAATAAGAAATTAATTAAAGCTTATAAAAATGGTATTTATTTATTTTTTAACAAACATTTTATGAAGGCATTTTGATTTTATGACAACAAAAGATACAAATACATATAAACATAATTCAGTGCGTAACACGCCCCAAACCAACAACCATACCCCGCCAACGTAGCTTATACACACAATTCCCAAGTCCCTCCATCTCCTCTCGCTGATTCCGCCTAAACTAAACTAAAGTAACTCCCCCTACCCCCTCCCTCCCTAACCCTCTCCCCCTCTTATTGAATCTGCTAACAGTTTAGTTTTCCCCGAAGAAGTTGATAAACGGCTGCCACCTCCGAACGAACCCTAATGTTGATCCTCTCAGGGCGAACTTAATTTTCTCAAGCCTAAGAAACCCGGCCATGTCGCTAACCCATACCCCCCGGTTTCAGGGGCTTCAAGTCCCTCCACGCTAGTAAGATCCGTCTCCGGGCTACCAACGAGGCAAAGGCCAAAATGTCAGCCTCTCTCACCCCCTGGACTCCCGGGTCTTCCGACACTCCACAAATCTCCACCTTTGGACTCGGTGCCACCCTCGTTTTTAGCACCGTGGACATGACATCGGCAAATCCCTGCCAGAATCCCCTAAGCTTTGGACATGCCCAAAACATGTGGACATGATTTGCGGGCCCTCCTGCACACCTTGCACACCTGTCCTCCACCCCAAAAAACGTGCTCATCTGGGCCACCGTCATGTGTGCCCGGTGAATCACCTTGAATTGTATCAGGCTGAGCCTGGCACATGATGAGGATGTGTTGACTCTACTCAGAGAATCCTCCCATAGACCTGCTCCTTACCCAGCTCTTCTTCCCACTTGGGCTTCACCTCCCCTATCTGGGTTCCCTCCCACTCCAGAAGTTCTTTATAAATTTCCAAGACCTTCCCCTCTCCCGCTTTAGAAACTACCTTATCCTGTATCCCCTGTGGCGGTAGAAGCGGAAATGTCGAAACCTGCCTTCATGCAAACTCCCTCACCTGCAGATATTGAAACCCATTCCCACCCGGCAATTTGAACACCTCCTCCAAATCCTCCACACAGGGAAAGCTCCCATCAATAAATAGATCCCCCAGCCTCTCAATCCCTGCTCTTTGCCACCTCCGATATTCCCCATCCAACCTCCCCGGGACAAACCGGTGATTGCCACAAATTAGAGCCAACACCGCGCTCCCTCCACTCCCATATGCTTCTGCCACTGTCCCCAAACTCTCAGAGCTGCCACCACCACTGGGCTTGTGGGGTACCGGGCCAGCAGAGGTGCCGTTACCAGTGCCCCTAAGCAAGACACCACCTGTACGCGCTCACACACCGACCCCTCCCCCCACTACCCACTTCCTGATCATGGCTATATTTGCCGCCCAGTTGTCATTTCTAAAGTTCGGCAGCACCAACTCTCCCCCACCTCGGCTCCGCTCCAACAGCACTTTCTTTACTCGTGAGGTTTTACCCGTCCACACAAACCCAGGGATCATCCTATTCACCCGCTTAAAATTTGCCTTTGGTATGAGACACTGGAAAACAAACAAAAATCTTGGGAGAACCGTCAACTTTAAGGTCTGTACCCTCCCCGCGATTGACAACGGGAGCATGTCCCACCTCCGGAAGCCCTTCTTCATTTGCTCAATTAACTGGGCCAGATTTAATTTATCCCATCCTCAAGCCGCCTGAATTCCCAAATAACGGAAATTCCCTCCCACCACTGTAAACAGATACTCCCCCAGTCTCCTCTCCTGTTCCCTCGCCTGGATCACAAAATCCTCACTTTTACCCATGTTCAATTTGTACCCCGAGAACAGGCCAAATTCCCCTAAGATCCGCATAATCTCCCCCACCCCCCCTAACAGGTCAGAAATATACAGGAGTTTGTCGTCCCCATATAACGAGACCCTGTGCTCCCCCCCACACCCCCCAGACTAGCTCCTTCCAGTCCGTTGATGCTCTCAGCGCCATCGCCAATGGCTCTATAGTCGAGGCAAACAGTGGGGAGAGGGGACATCCCTGCCTCGTCCCCCGGCTCAGTCTGAAATATTCCAAACTCACCCGGTTCGTCCGCACACTCACCACTGGCACCTGGTACAGCAACCGGGCCCAGGCTACAAAACCCTGCCCAAACCCAAACCACCCCAGGACCTCCCACAAATACTTCCACTCCACCCTTCTCCGCATCCATAGCGATCGCCACCTCCACCTCCCTCCACTCGGAGGACATCATGATGACATTCAAGAGCCTTCTAACGTTGGCCGTTAGCTGCCTGCCTTTAACAAATCCCGTCTGGTCCTCCCCTATCACCCCCGGAGCACCATCCTCTATTCTCGAGGGCAAAATCTTGGCCAGCAATTTGGCGTCTACATTTAGTAGGGAGATTGGTCTGTATGACCCGCATTGTTCTGGGTCCTTCTCCCGCTTCAGAATCAGTGAGGTCGAAGCCTGTGACATTGTTGGGGGAAGAACACCCGCTCTCTCGCCTCATTCAATACCCCCACCAGCAGCGGACCCGCATCTCAGAAAACCTCTTATAAAATTCCACTGGGTAACCGTCCGGTCCCGGGGCCTTACCCGACTGCATGGCCTCCAATCCCTCTACTACTTTCACAATTCCGATCAGGACTCCCAGGCTCTCCACTATCCCTTCCTCCATCTTTGGAAACTCCAAACCCTCCAAGAATTGCCTCATCCCCTCCACCCCAGCTGGGGGCTCCGACTCATACAGCCGACTGTAAAGCTCCTTGAACACCCCATTCACCCCCGCTGGGTGCAAGTCCGTGTTCCCCCCTCTGTCCTTCACTCTTACTATCTCCCTGGCCGCCTCCCGTTTCCTGAGCTGGTGTGCTAACATCCTACTGGCCTTCTCCCCGTATTCATACAGTGGCCCTCTCGCCTTCCTCAACTGCCCCACCATCTTCCCTGTGGATATCAGACCAAACTCCAGCTGCAGCTTCTGCCGCTCCTTCAACAGTCCCGCCTCCGGGGCTTCAGAGTACCTTCTGTCCACCTGGAGTATCTCCCTAAGCAGCCTATCCATCTCTGTCCACTCCACCTTCTCCCTATGAGCCCGTATCGCAATCAGCTCCCCCCTAATTACTGCCTTCAGTGCCTCCCACACCGTTGCTGCCGAAATCTCCCCAGTGTAATTTATCTCCAAATAATTCTGGATGGCCTCCCTCACCCGCCCACATATCTCCTCATCCGCTAACAGTCCTACATCCAATCTCCATTGTGGGTGTTGACCCCCCTCCTTGATCACCCGTAAATCCACCCAGTGTGGGGATTGGTCTGACACAATAAATATGGTATTTATAAGCCACATAAATATTTGACATGTCAAGGCTGCAGCTGGAGCAGATTCAGCTCAGAGTCATTCAGCTGGAGGCCGATGTGCAGACACTGAGACACATCAGGAGGCTGAGCTGCGGACACTGAGACACATCAGGGAGGCTGTGCTGTGGACGCTGAGACACATCAGGGAGGCTGAGCTACGGATGCTGAGACACATCAGGGAGGCTGAGCTGCGGACGCTGAGACACATCAGGGAGGCTGAGCTGCGGACACTGAGACACATCAGGGAGGCTGAGCTGCGGATGCTGAGACACATCAGGGAGGCTGAGCTGCGGACGCTGAGACACATCGGGGAGGCTGAGCTGCGGATGCTGAGACACATCAGGGAGGTTGAGCTGCGGACACTGAGACACATCAGGGAGGCTGAGCTGTGGACACTGAGACACATCAGGGAGGCTGAGCTGTGGACACTGAGACACATCAGGGAGGCTGAGCTGCGGACACTGAGACACATCAGGGAGGCTGAGCTGCGGACACTGCGACACATCAGGGAGGCTGAGCTGCGGACACTGAGACACATCAGGGAGGCTGAGCTGCGGACACTGAGACACATCAGGGAGGCTGAGCTACGGACACTGAGACACATCAGGGAGGGGGATAGTTACCTGATCACTTTGTTTCAGGAGGTGGTCACACTGCTTAGGATAGAATCTTCTGGTTTGGAAGGTGGTCAGGGACAGAGGGGGTGTGACTCCAGCTGAGCAAGAAAGGGGACCAAGAGGGCAGGAGTGCAGAGTGCGGGACTGTCAGCACCTGTAATTTTCCAACAGTTTTGAAGTTCTTCAAGCTTGTTTGGATGAGAGTGAGGTCTGCAGGGTGGGTGAGCTGACTGACGACAGCACTGTGGTACAGGAAGCCATTCAGGTGGGGAGAGCAGATAAGAATGTAGTGGTGTATGGGGACGGCATCGCCACCGGGGCTAGCGGCTTGGTTGGGCGACCTGTAGGATTGCTGCAGTTAGAGAAGATAAAATATGAGTTAAGGGGCTCAGCAGGGGAGTTTGAGAAAAGGTAGGAGATGTTTGATACCGTGTTTGAGGAGCGGTTTGTCGCAGGGGAGGTGGGGGGTTGGGGAGGGGGTGGGGAGGGTGAAAAAGGGGAAACATCTGTACAGACTGTATAGTTGATTGTTGGGAAGTATGTTTCCCGGGGTGTTTATTTGCTGTCACCTGTTTTGGTACATGGGATAATTCTATGATAATCTATGAAACTAGGGAAGGGGCAGTACTGGACCTGGTATTGGGGAATGAGCCTGGCCAGGTGGTTGAAATTTCAATAGACATTTTGGGAATAGTGACCACAATTCTGTATGTTTTAGGGTACCTTTGGGCAGGGATGAGGGTAACCCTCGCGTTAAGAACCTTAGTTAGGCCACACCTGCAGTATAGTGTTCAATTCTGGTCACCACACTACCAGAAGGATGTGGAGGCTTTAGAGAGGGTGCAGAAGAGATTTACCAGAATGTTGCCTGGTATGGAGGGCATTAGCTATGAGGAGCGGTTGAATAAACTCGGTTTGTTCTCACTGGAACGAAGGAGGTTGAGGGGCGACCTGATAGAGGTCTACAAAATTATGAGGGGCATAGACAGAGTGGATAGTCAGAGGCTTTTCCCCAGGGTAGAGGGGACAATTACTAGGGGGCATAGGTTTAAGGTGCGAGGGGCAAGGTTTAGAGTAGATGGTCGAGGCAAGTTTTTTACACAGAGGGTAGTGGGTGCCTGGAACTCGCTACCGGAGAAGGTGGTGGAAGGAGGGACGATAGTGACATTTAAGGGGCATCTTGACAAATACATGAATAGGATGGGAATAGAGGGATAAGGACCCCGGAAGTGTAGAAGATTTTAGTTTAGATGGGCAGCATGGTCGGCAAAGGCTTGGAGGACCGAAGGGCCTGTTCCTGTGCTGTACTTTTCAGGTGAGGAAGGAGCAGCGCTCCGAAAGCTAGTGACATCGAAACAAACCTGTTGGACTTTAACCTGGTGTTGTAAGACTTCGTACTGTACTTTTCTTTGTTCTTTGTTCTTAAGGTGCTAAGCTGGGGAAAGGCAATTTAGCATGGCCAATCCACCTAACCTGCACATCTTTGTACTGTGGGAGGAAGCCGGAGCACCCGGAGGAAACCCACGCAGACACGGGGAGAACGTGCTGACTCCGCACAGTCAGTGACCCAAGCCGGGAATCGAACCTGGGACCCTGGAGCTGTGAAGCAACTGTGCTAACCACTGTGCCACCATGCTGCCCAAGTGTGTGGACAGTCTGGATCATGTTACCATCAAAAAGGTGGAGGTACTGGGTCTTTTAAAACATATTAAAGTAGATAAGACTCCTGGGCCAGATGGGATTTATCCCAGAATACTGAGGGAAGCAAGGGAGGAAATTGCTGGGGCCTTGACTGACACCTTTGTATCCTCATTGGTGACAGGAGATCCCAGAGGACTGGAGGATAGCTAATGTGGTACCGCTGTTTAAGAAATGTGGCAGGGGGACCTTCCGGTGGCGGCCATGGAGGAGTAGGTCGCCGTTCTCGCTGCCCCGGTACTCCACTAGCCCGGTGGTGGTGGCGGCACTGAGGATCTGGGGGCAATGGAGGAGGTATAAGAAGGTGGAGGGTGCGTCGGTCTGGACCCCGATTTGCAATAACCACAGGTTCGCACCGGGCAGGATAGATGGCGGGTTCCGGAGCTGGCAGAGAGCAGGAATTAGACGGATGGGAGATCTATTCATAGACGGGGGTTTTCCCAGTCTGAAGGTGCTGGAGGAAAAGTTCAAGCTGCCGCCGGGGAATGGTTTCAGATATTTACAAGTGCGGGACTTTCTGAGGAAACAGGTGTTGGCTTTCCCGCTGTTGCCGCCACAGGGGATACGGGATAGAGTAGTGTCTGGCACCTGGGTGGGGGAGGGGAAAGTGTCGGATATCTATCAGGAGTTGTTGGAGGCGGAGGAAACCCCGGGGGAGGAACTGAAGGGCAAGTGGGAGGAGGAGCTCGGTGGGGAGTTAGAGGCGGGTCTGTGGGCGGATGCCCTAAGCAGGGTTAATTCCTCATCATGTGCCCGGCTCAGTCTGATACAGTTTAAGGTGGTACACCGGGCACACATGACGGCGGCGAGGATGAGCAAGTTCTTCATGGCAGACTGGTACAAAAGGTGAAGTTGCACTGGATCAGAGATGAGGTGGTAAGATGGATACAGAACTGGCTCGGTCACAGAAGGCAAAGGGTAGCAGTAAACGGGTGTTTTTCTGAATGGAAGGTTGTGACTAGCGGTGTTCCACAGGGATCGGTGCTGGGGCCTCTGTTGTTTGTGGTGCACATAAACGATTTGGAGGAAAATGTAGGCGATCCGTTAAGTTCGCGGATGACACCGAGGGTGGTGGAGTGGCAGATAGTGTTGAGGATTGTCAGAGGATACAGCAGGACAGAGATAGGTTGGAGACTTGGGCAGAGAAATGGCAAATGGAGTTTAATCCGGACAAATGTGAGGTATTGCTTTTTGGTAGGTCTAACATAGAGGGGAAATATACCGTAAATGGCAAAACTATTAGGAATATAGAAAGTGAGAAAGATTTGGGCGTGCATGGCCCACAGATCTTTGAAAGTGGCAACACAAGTGGACAAGGTAATCAAGAACGCAGACGGAATGCTTGCCCTCATTGGATGGGGCATCGAGTATAAAAACTGGCAAGTCATGCTACAGTTGTATAGAACCTTGGCACGGCCGCATTTGGAATATTGCGCACAATTCTGGTCACCACACTACCAGAAGGATGTGGAGGCTTTGGAGGGGGTGCAGAGGAGGTTTACCAGGATGTTGCCTGGTCTGGAGGGTGTTAGCTATGTGGAGGGGCTGAATAGACTCAAGACTGTTTTCATTAGAAAGACGGAGGTTGAGGGGTGACCTGATAAAGGTCTACGAGATTTTGAGGGGCATGGATAGAGTGGATGGACAGGCACTCTTTCCCAGGGTGGAGGGGTCAGTCACCAGTGGGCATAGGTTTAAGGTCCATGGGGCAAAGTTGAGAGGAGATGGTCGAGGCAGTTTTTTTACGCGGAGGGCGGTGAGTGCCTGGAACGCGTTGCCAGGGGAGATTGTGGACGCAGATACATTAACGCCGTTCAAAAGGCACAGTCCTCATGCATTCCAAAACCGAGAGGACACTAGCCATGAGCAGTCAACTCAGGGAAGTCAGCAGCCTGACTTGAGCTTTACTGAAGCCTGACTACATTGCTTCCAGAGGAAAAAGAAAAAGTGATATTCACAATGTTGTATAATGCTGTTAAATTGCCACATTTCTGTTTAATTCTTATCAGCACTAAGCTTTACTTTAAAGTTCCATTGTCCTATCTTCCCCAAACAAGAGGCCTTTGATCTTGTGGGGAATGGTAAGAGTTAAAGGTGAACAGTGAGTGTCTTTGGGAGGGATGAACTGATGATGTTTAGATTGCTTTGTGTTGGGGGCTGGAGGGGGACGTGTTCTGCCAATGACTACACTGCCTCACATTGATAAAGTGTGTCTGGGTATTCTTGACTGGCTAAATGAGCAGCTACAGGTGTCCCCTCTCTCAGGCTTGTGATACTGTTCTTCCTTCTCTTACTCTGAAGGTGGCAAGCGATTTTTACCTTTTGCCACTTGCAGCCCCGGTACTATCTGTTACGTTATGCTGTGCAAGGTGGAGCTCATCACGACCATTCTGGAAACCCTTGTTGGTATTACGTACTGATAATGTTCCTGTTCATACATTCCAATCATGTCTACAGCATCCTAAACGGCTGGCTCAATGACCACACCTGTGCTCATGTGGCTTCACCTGTACCTTTTCTGGACATTGGTGATAAGGTTCCCTGGTGATAAGGGTATGTTCACCTCCAAAGACCATCTTTTGATTCTGGAGGAGAAAAGCTTTGTGACAGACCTGAGTAACACACTGTGTTGTTAGGGAGGGAGTTCCAGGATTTTGCCCCAATGACAGTGAAGGAATGGTGATATATTTCCAAGTCAGGGTGGTGAGTGACTTGAAGGGGAACGTCCAGGTGGTGGGGTTCCCAGGTATCTGCTGCTCTTGTCCTTCTAGATGGTAATGGTTGCAGGTTTGGAAGGTGCCGACTAAGGAACCTTTAGCGAGTCACTGCAGTGCATCTTGGAGATGGTACACACGGCTGCCATTGTTCATCAGAGGTGGAGGGTTTGAGAGTTCGTGGAAGGGGGAGTAATGGACGTTGTTGAGCTTCTTGTTGGAGCTGCACTCATCCAGACAAGTAGAGAGTATTCTATTACACTCCTGACATGTGCCTTGTAGACATGCTTTGGGGATCAGGAGGTGAGTTATTCACTGTAGAATTCCTAGCCTTTGACTTGCTCTGATAGTCACAATATCAATATGGCTGGGTCCAGTTCAGTTTCTGATCATTGGTAACACCGAGGGTGTTGATTGTGGGGGATTCAGCAATGGTAATGCCATTGAACGTCAAGGGACAATGGTTAGATCTTCTCTTGTAGGTGGTGGTCATTTCCTGGCACTTGTATGGCATGAATGCAACTTGTCACTTGTCAGCCCAAGCCTGGATATTGTCCAGGTCTTGCTGCATTTGGACACGGACTGCTTCATTACCTAAGGAGTAATGCGTTTTGATAGGTCTAACATAGAGGGGAAATATACCGTAAATGGCAAAACTATTAGGAATATAGAAAGTGAGAAAGATTTGGGCGTGCAGGTCCACAGATCTTTGAAGGTGGCAACACAAGTGGACAAGGTAGTCAAGAAAGCATACGGAAAGCTTGCCTTCATTGGACGGGGCATCGAGTATAAAAACTGGCAAGTCATGCTACAGTTCTATAGAATCTTGGTAAGGCCGCACTTGGAATATTGCGCACAATTCTGGTCGCCACACTACCAGAAGGATGTGGAGGCTTTGGAGAGGGTGCAGAGGAGGTTTACCAGGATGTTGCCTGGTCTGGAGGGTGTTAGCTCTGTGGAGAGGCTGAATAGACTCGGACTCATTGGAAAGACGGAGGTTGAGGGGTGACCTGATAGAGAGCTACAAGATTATGAGGGGCATGGATAGAGTGGATGGGCAGGCACTCTTTCCCAGGGTGGAGGGATCAGTCACCAGGGGGCATAGGTTTAAGGTCCGTGGGGCAAAGATGAGAGTCGATGTGCGAGGCAGGATTTTTACACAGAGGGTTGTGAGTGCCTGGAACGCGTTGCCAGGGGAGGCTGTGGAAGCAGATACATTAACGGCGTTCAAAAGGCATCTTGACAAACACATGGATAGGACGGGTATAGAGGGATACGGCACAAGGAAGTGCTGAGGGTTTTGGCAAAGGTTGGTATCATGACCGGTACAGACTTGGAGGCTGAAGGGCCTGTTCCTGTGCTGCATTGTTCTTTGTTCTTTAAGTCACGGATGGCGCTGAACATTGTGCACCATCCACAAACATCACCACTTCTGACCTTATTATGGAAGGGAAGTCATTGATGAAGCAGCTGAAGATGGTTGGGCCTCGGACACTGCCCTGAGGAACTCCTGCAGTGATGCCCTGGAGCTGAGATGATTTACCTCCAACCACTACAACCATCCTCATTTGTGACAGGTATGACTCCAACCAGCAGTTTCCCCCCTGATTCCCATTCTATCATGTCCTGAAAGTTCAACCTCCGCCTCTATATATATATATATATGAAAATCAGTAAAAACTGGAAGATAAGAATACTGGTTTGAACTGCTTTTCCCTTTGATCTGTGCTGGGGATATCACCTCCTGAAACCTGCTGTTTTCTGTTTTAATCCAGCTGCCCTGTGGAGAGAGGTGAAGCTTTAAAGGCTGCTGTTGTTGGCAGTGTTCTTCATCAGAGAGACAAGATCGAACTGCATTGTTATGTCCCACACTGCAAGACTGAGGCAGCAGAGATGACCTCCGAGGACTGAAAATCAGTTCACAGGCACTGAAAGTACACACAATAAACTCACCAAGTTAGACAGTAAGAAGTCTTACAACACCAGGTTAAAGTCCAACAGGTTTGTTTCGATGTCACTAGCTTTCGGAGCGCTGCTCCTTCCTCAGGTGAATGAAGAGGTATGTTCCAGAAACATATATATAGACAAATTCAAAGATGCCAGACAATGCTTGGAGTTAGACAAGCCGCGGTTATATCTCTGCATTTAAAAGCTTTCTTGCCTTTCAGTTTCACAGCCATTGTCAATTCTGCCTTCATTACCTGCTGAGTTCCGGGAAAAGCCCAAATTCTCTGTTAAAACTCCAATCAATTGACTTTAAACCTAGGTAAATATCAGACCCGTCACTCCTGTGTCTAATTTCAGCGCGTTAATGAACGTGCTCGAGTTAAATATGGAAATAAGCCGGATTCTGACGGCTCCTGATACACCAACAGTTTAACCTGCTGCCTGTACAGAGACCCGGTTAGGCAGATAAGAAATTCCTCCTGTGAAATGAGTCAGAGAGTGTGCACATCTGTGAGTAGCCGAGACTGTTTCCTGTTATTAAGACAATTACCAGATGTTCTAACCCTTGCTAAAGCGGGGGTCGTGAATCTAAGATCTGTTTCCACCACAACAACACACGCAGTTGTGGGATTTTATTTGGGGAAATAATTATTTCCTTCTGGATTTCATTTGCTTTTTGTTGACCTGTGCTTTTAAAAAAATTAATTTGCTGGATGTGGGCGGCAGTGACGAGGTCAGCATTTATTGTCCTTCCCGAATTGGCCTTGAGAAGGTGGAAGTGAGTTGCCATATTGAACGGATGCAGTCCCTATGGTGTAGGTACACCTACTGTGCTTATCACCTTCTCCCTGTGACAGCCCGAATCACAGTGAGGATTCCCCCCACTAATGGCCCAGAGAGTCAGAGAGGTTTACAGCATGGAAACAGGTCCTTCGGCCCAACTGGTCCATGCCGTCCAGTTTTTACCACTAAGCTTGTTCCGATTGCCCACATTTGGCCCATATCCCTCGATGCCCATCTTACCCATATAACTGTCTAGATGCTTTTTTAAAAAAATATTTTTATGATGACATATAAAATTTTAAATTATTTTCAAGAGGAAGAAACAACAAAGCAAATAACACCCAACCAACCAACTACCAATCTCAGCCAACATGGCTTACAAGCACAATTCCCCAATCCCCCTTTCCCACCAACTATTTCTCACCTCAATCAGCCCCCCATGCCTCCTTCTGTTCCTTTGCCACCCCCGCTTTTCTGCTGACAGCTTAATTTTCCCCAAAGAAATCGATAAACTGCGCAAACCGATGGTTGCCACAAATTGGTGTCCATACCGACGCCCCCTCCACTCCCATATGGTTCCGCCACTGTCCCCACAACCTCACGGCAGCCACTACGAGGGGGCTTGAGGAATACCAAGCTGGCGAGAACAGTTGTTACCAGTGCCCCTAAATCTGTGCCTCCACATGAGGCCGCCTCCAACTGCTCCCACACCAACCCCTCCCCCGCTACCCACTGCCTAACCTTTGCTATGTTCACCGCCCAGTAGTAGTTTCTGAAATTCGGTAGGGCCAGCCCCACCTCCCCTCGACCCCGCTCCAGCAGCACCTTCGTTACCCGCGGGACCCAGAGATCACTGCATTCACCCTCTTAAAGAAAACCTTGGGGAGAAAAACAGGCAGGTACTGAAATACAAACAAAAACCTCTGGAGAACCGTCATCTTTACCGTCTGCACCCTCCCCGCCAGTGACAACGGGAACATATCCCACCTTCTGAAGTCCCCCTTCATCTGCTCCACTAACTGAGCCAGATTCAGCTTGTGTAGCAGCTCCCACTCCCACACCACCTGGTTACCCAAATACCGAAAGCTCCTTCCCACCACCTTAAACGGCATCTTCCCCAAGCTCCTCTCTTGTCCCCTTGCTTGAATCACAAAAGCCATGCTCTTGCCCATGTTCAATTTGTACCCCAAAAACTGTCTGGATTCCCCTCGGATCCCCATAATCTCTCCAATCCCCCCCTAGCAGGTCAGAAATATACAAAAGCAGGTTGTCCGCATATAGCAAGACACTGTACTCCACCCCCCCACCCCCCCACCCACCCCCTGTACTATCCCCTGCCAGTCCCTCAACGGTCTCAGCGGCATCGCCAGTGGCTCCAGGGCCGAGGCAAACAGCAGTGGGGAGAGTGGACATCCCTGCCTCGTCCCCCGGTGCAGCCTAAAATAATCTGAGCTCACTCGATTCGTCCGCACGCTCGCCACTGGCACCTGGTACAGCAACCGGACCCAGTCCACAAAACCCTGCCCAAACCCAATCTGCCCCAGGACCTCCCACAAATCATTGCACTGCACCTGATCAAAGGCCTTCTCTGCATCCTTGATCACCACCACCTCCACCTCACTCCCCCCGGGGGGCATCATGATCACATTTAAAAGCCTTCTGATGTTGGCTGTTAACTGCCTCCCTTTTACAAAGCCCATCTGGTCCTCCCCTATCATCCCTGGCACACAATCCTCTAGTCTCAAGGCGAAGATCTTGGCCAGTAGCTTGGCATCTACATTTAGAAGGGAGATTGGCCTGTACGACCCACCATTGTTCCGGGTTCTTTTTCCTGCTTCAGGATAAGAGAAATTGAGGCCTGTGACATCGTCTGAGGGAGTCGCCTCGCTGTAGCGCACAAAGACTCCGTGAGACGAATAGAGTGAAGTCGATGAGGCTTTATTAAGCGTGTCTGTTCCCCCGCAGCTCGATAGTAAACTGGCCTGCGGGGGAAGACTCCGGCTTCTTATACTCCGCCTTCAGGGCGGAGCTAGAGGTCAACGGCCAACCAGGACCCGGGATCTGTCAGCCAATGACATTAGGGCTTCCAGTCCCACATGACCCCCAATACATACTACCACACTCGCTCCCTAGCCTCATTAAATGCCCTTATTAGCAAGGGCCCCAACACTCCTGAAAACTTTCTATAACATCCAC
The DNA here is from genome assembly GCF_047496885.1 of Scyliorhinus torazame. Classification (NCBI taxonomy): domain Eukaryota; kingdom Metazoa; phylum Chordata; class Chondrichthyes; order Carcharhiniformes; family Scyliorhinidae; genus Scyliorhinus; species Scyliorhinus torazame. The sequence continues at coordinate 63,186 of NC_092718.1, read as the reverse complement.
TGGGTACCCGTCTGGCCCCGGGGCCTTGCCCAGCTGCATCGCCTCCAGCCCCTCCACCACTTCAACCAGCCTAATTGGGGCCCCTAGACCATCCACCATCACCACTCCCCTTGTTTTGGAATCTAGCCCCGAATGGAATACCTGCCCTACCCACCTCTTCCTCGGCCGAGTCTGATCCACCGCCCTCCGGTGTGGCTCCTGTATCATTGCCTTTAAGCTTTTCAAATGTGAGAACACACAGTTCCTTTTGACTGGCCCATTCAACTCTCTCACATTCCATGTGATCAGCCTGGTCGGGGTGGACCCTGCACCCCCGTACCTCCCCCCCACCGCCTTGCTGATCAGCCATAACCCTTCCTGGGCCAGCCTCTAGCCTGCATCCCACCCCTTCTCAGGCCCTTTACAGTCCCCACCAAACACAAAGAAACCACTGTACCCCACCAAGAGAAAACAAACCCAGAATAGCTCAACAGACCCTAACCCAGTGCAAAAGTGGTTCACACAAACCAGAAAAAAAAACAAAGTACAAAACAGGAACGTCTCCACCAAATTTCAATGTTCTCCTCTTGCCAGTTCATTGCCTCCTCTGGCAACCCAAAGTAGGTTTCCCGGCCTTCATATGTTACCCACAAGCACACTGGGTAGAACATGGAACATAGAACAGTCCAGCACAGTCCAGGCCCTTCGGCCCTTGATGTTGTGCCGACCATTTATCCTCATCAAAGATCAACCTAACCTACACCCCTTCAATTTACTGCTGTCCATGTGCCTGTCCAAGAGTCGCTTAAATGTCCCTAATGACTCTGACTCCACCACCTCCGCTGGCAGTGCATTCCACACACCCACCATTCTCTGTGTAAAGAACCTCTGACATCTCCCCTATACCTTCCTCCAATCATCTTAAAATCCCCTCATGACAGCCATTTCCACCCTGGGAACTTCATGCCGAACTTCACCCCTTCTTAAAGAAGGCCTTGTTGAAGCTCGCTCTCCTTGTGGCCAGTTCTGCACCCAGGTCCTGATAGACGCGCAGCTCGCTGCCTTTCCAAGTACAGCGCCTCGTCTGCCTGGCCCACCTCAAATTCCGTTCCCTATCCCTATCCGTTCTCCTTCTTCTGCTGGGCAAATTTCTCATGGAGGAAGTCCACTAACTGATCCATCGACCACTGGGCCGGCAAGCTCAGACCCTGACTCTCCCCCACCTTCCCCTGTGTCGCAGGTACCACTCCAATTTTTGACTGTTGTTCTCTCCTTTTTCGACCACTTCTGGTCCACGAATCCATACACCGGTGGGATACTCTCTTCTTCCACCCCTCCTACACCTTTTACAATCTCTGAGCTCCACTGACGGGGAAAAGATCCAAAAAGCCCACCATGAGTGGGAACCATCAAATGTGCGACTACTCACACAATGGCCGCCACCGGAAGTCTGTCTAGACGCTTTTTAGAAGAGAACATTGTACCCGCCTCCACCACCCTCTGTGTGAAAACATTCCTCCTCTGGACCCTATTGTATTTCTCCCCTCTCACCTTAAACCTATGTCCTCTAGTTTTAGACTCCCCTACCTTTGGGAAAGATGTTGACTTATCAATACCCCTCATATATACCCCAGAGGCAATTCTGGATTTAGTGATGTGTAATGAGGCAGATTTGATTAGGGAACTTAAGGTGAAGGAACCCTTAGGGAGCAGTGACCACAATATGATAGAATTTACCCTGCAGTTTGAGGGGGATAAGCTGCAATCAGATGTAACGGTATTACAATTAAATAAGGGTAACTACAAAGACATGAGGGAGGAGCTGGCCAGAGTTGATTGGAAAAGGAGCCTAGCAGGGAAGACAGTGGAACAGCAATGGCAGGAGTTTTGGGGGGCTATTCGGGAGGTACATTAGAAATTCATCCCAAGGAGGAAGAAACATGCTAAGAGGAGGACAAGGCATCCTTGGCTGACGAGGGAAGTCAAAGACAGCATAAAAGCTAAAAAAAAGCATACAAAGTGGCGACAGTAGTGGGAAGCCAGAGGATTGGGAAGCCTTTAAAAGCGAGCAGATAACAACTAAAAAAACAATAAGGGGGGAGAAGATGAAGTATGAGTGCAAGCTAGCTAGTAATATAAAGGAGGATAGGAAGAGTTTTTTTCAATATATAAAAGGTAAGAGAGGCAAAAATAGACATCGGACCACTGGAAAATGTGGGTAGAGAAGTAACAATAGGAAACAAAGAAATGGCAGACAAACTGAATAGTTACTTTGCATCAGTCTTCACGGTGGAAGACACCAGTGGGATGCCAGAGCTCCAGGAGAACCAGGGGGCAGAGGTGAGTGCAGTGACCATTACTAAGGAGAAGGTTCTGAGGAAACTGAAAGGTCTGAAGGTGGATAAGTCACCTGGACCGGATGGACTACACCCCAGGGTTCTAAAAGAGATAGCTGAGGAGATTGTGGAGGCATTGGTGGTGATCTTTCAGGAATCACTGGAGGCAGGAAGGGTCCCAGAAAGTGGTTAATGTAACACCGCTGTTTAAGAAGGGAGGGAGGCAGAAGACAGGAAATTATAGGCCGATTAGCCTGACTTCGGTCATTGGTAACATTTTAGAGTCTGTTATTGGATTGGATTGGATTTGTTTATTGACACGTGTACCGAGGTACAGTGAAAAGTATTTTTCTGTGAGCGGCTTAACAGGTCATTAAGTACATGGGAAGAAAAGGGAATAAAAGAAAATACATAAAAGGGCAACATAAGGATACAGGGTGTAGTGTTAATGAGGTCAGTCCATAAGAGGGTCATTTAGGAGTCTGGTAACTTAGAGGAAGAAGCTGTTTTTGAGTCTGTTCGTGCGTGTTCGCAGGTTTCTGTATCTCCTGCCCGATGGAAGAAGTTGGAAGAGTGAGTAAGCCGCGTGGAAGGGATCTTTGATTATGCTGCTCGCTTTCCCCAGGCAGCGGGAGGTGTAAATGGAGTCAATGGATGGGAGGCAGGTTTGTGTGATGAACTGGGCGGTGATCGCGACTCTCTGAAGTTTCTTGCGGTCCTGGGCCGAGCAGTTGCCATACAAGGCTGTGATGCAGCCCGATAGGATGCTTTCTATGGTGCATCTGTAAAAGTTGGTAAGAGTTAATGTGGACATGCCGAATTTCCTTAGTTTCCTGAGGAAGTATAGGCGCTGTTGTGCTTTCTTGGTGGTAGCGTCGACGTGGGTGGACCAGGGCAGATTTTTGGAGATGTGCACCCCTAGGAATTTGAAACTGCTAACCATCTCCACCTCGGCCCCGTTGATGCTGACAGGGGTATGTACAGTACTTTGCTTCCTGAAGTCAATGACCAGCTCTTTAGTTTTGCTGGCATTGAGGGAGAGATTGTTGTCGCTGCACCAGTCCACTAGGTTCTCAATCTCCCTCCTGTATTCCGACTTGACGGTATTTGAGATCCAGCCCACTATGGTCGTATCGTCAGCAAACTTGTAGATGGAGTTGGAACCAAATTTTGCCACGCAATCGTGTGCGTATAGGGAGTCGTACTTCTGAGGCTGTATAAGGCTCTGGTCAGACCCCATTTGGAGTATTGTGAGCAATTTTGGGCCCCGTATCTAAGGAAGGATGTGCTGGCTTTGGAAAGGGTCCAGAGGAGGTTCACAAGAATGATCCCTGGAATGAAGAGCTTGTCGTATGAGGAACAGCTGAGGACTCTGGGTTTGTACTCGTTGGAGTTTAGAAGGATGAGGGGAGATCTTATTGAAACTTACAGGATACTGCGTGGCCTAGATAGAGTGGACATGGAGAGAACATTTCCACTTGTAGGAAAAACAGGAAGCAGAGGACACAATCTCAGACTAAAGGGACGATCCTTGAAAACATAAGAACATAAGAACTAGGAGCAGGAGTAAGCCATCTGGCCCCTCGAGCCTGCTCCACCATTCAATGAGATCATGGCTGATCTTTTGTGGGCTCAGCTCCACTTTCCGGCCCGAACACCATAACCCTTAATCCCTTTATTCTTCAAAAAACAGAGATGAGGAGGAATTTCTTCAGCCAGAGGGTGGTGAATCTGTGGAACTCTTTGCCGCAGAAGTCTGTGGAGGCCAATTCACTGCTTGTCTTTAAGACAGAGATAGATAGGTTCTTGATTAATAAGGGGATCAGGGGTTATGAGGAGAAGGCAGGAGAATGGGGATGAGAAAATATCAGCCATGATTGAATGGCGGAGCAGACTCGATGGGCCGAGTGGCCTAATTCTGCTCCTATGTCTTATGGTATTATTATTTTATAGACCTCTATAAGATCACCCCAAAGCCTCCTGTGCTCCAGGGATTAAAGTCCCAGCCTATCCAGCCTCTCCTTATAACTCAAACCATCAAGTCCCGGTAGCATCCTGGTAAATCTTTTCTGCATTCTTTCTAGAACAAAGAAGAAAGAACAATACAGCACAGGAACAGGCCCTTCGGCCCTCCAAGCCTGTACCGGTCATGATGCCAACCTTGGCCAAAACCCTCAGTACTTCCTAGTGCCGTATCCCTCTGTACCCAGCTTATCCAAGTATTTGTTGAGATGCCTTTTTTTAAGATTTAGAGTACCCAATTCATTTTTCCAATTAAGGGGCAATTTAGCATGGCCAATCCACCTAGCCTGCACATCTTTGGGTTGTGGGGGCAACACCCACGCAAACACTGCGCTGACCAGCTGGCAAGTGTATTTGCAGATATCTTCAACACCTCACTTCTCCACTCCGAGGCCCCCACCTGCTTCAAGAAGACCACCATAATACCAGTACAAAAGAAGAACAAGGTAGCCTGCCTCAACGACTACCGACGTCTGTTATCATGAAATGCTTTGAGCGGCTAGTCATGAGACGGATCAATGCCAGCCTCCCAGACGGTCTCGATCCACTGCAGTTTGCCTATCACCGCAACCGGTCCACAGCAGATGCCATCTCTCTGGCCCTACAATCAACATTCGAACATCACGACAGCAAGGACACCTATGTCAGACTGCTGTTCATAGGCTACAGCTCCGCCTTCAACACCATTACCCCAACAAGACTATTAACAAAACTCTGAAATCTTGGATTGACCCCTCCCTGTGCAGCTGGATCCTCGACTTCCTCACCAACAGACCGCAATCTGTCAGGATAGGCAACAGCACCTCCTCCACAATAGTCCTCAACACCGGGGCCCCGCAATGATGTGTGCTCAGTCCTCTACTGTACTCCCTATACACACATGACAGTGTGGCAAGATTTAACTCCAACTCAATCTATAGGTTTGCGGATGATACGACTGTGGTGGGCCGTATCTCAAACAACGATGAATCAGACTACAGAAGGGAGATAAATCACTTGGTTGCATGGTGTACCAAAAACAACCTCTCTCTAAATACCAGCTAGACCAAGGAACTGTTCATCGACTCCAGGAAACGTAGCACAACCCCCTCCTCCCCCCCCCCTCCTCCACACACACCTACATCAATGGCTCTGAAGTGGAGATGGTCGATAGCTTTAAGTTCCTGGGGGTCACCATCACCAACAGTCTGTCCTGGTCCACTCACGTTGATGCAACAGTCAAGAAAGCCCAACAACGTCTCTGCTTCCTACGGAAGTTAAAGAAATTCAGCATGTCTGCATCGGCTCTCACAAACTTCTACAGATGTGCGATAGAGAGCATCCTATCCGGCTGCATCACAGCCTGGTATGGCAACTGCTCGGTCCAAGATCGCAAGAAACTGCAGAGTGTGGTGAACTCAGCCCAATGCATCACACAAGCTTGCCACCCTCACATTGATTCTGTCTACACCTCCCGCTGCCTCAGGAAGGCAGACAGCATTATCAGAGACCCCTCCCACCCAGGCATTGCCTTAGAACATAGAACATACAGTGCAGAAGGAGGCCAGTCAGCCCATCGAGTCTGCACCGACCCACTTAAGCCCTCACCTCAACCCCATCCCCGCAACCCAACAACCCTTCCCAACCTTTTTGGACACTAAGGGACAATTTATCATGGCTAATCCACCTAACCTGCACATCTTTGGACTGTGGGAGGAAACCGGAGCACCCGGAGGAAACCCACGCAGACACGGGGAGAACGTGCAGACTCCGCACAGACAGTGACCCAGCGGGGAATCGAACCTGGGGCCCTGCCGCTGTGAAGCCACAGTGCTACCGTGCTACCCACATCCTTCCATCAGGCAGGAGGTACACAAGTCTGAAGACCCGCACATCCAGATATAGGAACAGCTTCTTCCCCACATCTACTAGACTCCACAACGACTTCCCCTCGGACTGATCTGTTCCATAGTGGGCCAGATCTCGAATAACAAGTCAGAATGCAGGAGGGAGATAGAGAACCTAGTGGAGTGGTGTGGCGACAACAATCTCTCCCTCAATGCCAGCAAAACTAAGGAGCTGGTCATTGACTTCAGGAAGCAAAGTACTGTACATACCCCTGTCAGCATCAACGGGGCCGAGGTGGAGATGGTTAGTGATGCACTATCAATTACGACGAGACGAGACCAAGGTGGTGCCGGAGCGAGGCGACTCTCTGCGAGCTCTCACAAACAGATTTACTTTTTACTTAACTTATACTCGTTCTAATCTTTCAAAATTTAATTCAAAACCTAACATTATTACTAACCTCTCTCTTTTATCCTCTCTTGTAGGCTTGAACATCCTCCGAGGCCCCTGGAGACCTTTTGACCCGACCTGACCTCCGCGACCTGGAAGAAGATCGAGCCCAAACCGGAAGTGAAGCCCCGACCTCGATTTGGAGCCGACCCGGACCTCGGAGCTCCAAACCCGGCCTAACTACCGACGCCAGCCCCCGGATCGCCTTGCCCAGTCCCCGGAGCTCCTGACCCGACCCCCGACAGCAAGACCCGGCCCAACGCGACCCCGAGAGACCCGCCCAGCGACCCGACACCCAGAAACCCACCCAGCGACCCGACCCCGAGAGACCCGACCCCGAGAGACCCGCCCAGCGACCCGACCCCGAGAGACCCGCCCAGCGACCCGACCCCGAGAGACCCGCCCAGCGACCCGACCTACCTGGTGATGGAAGAAAGAAAAATCCACGTGGAGGCTCGACCGGGCCTACTTCAAGATCCAACCCCAGGAGCGCCCAGCGAGGGAACAGACCACGGGACCCAGCCCAACCTGCCTCAGGAAGCCCCTGCCCATGACCCAGGACCTCCGAAACGGCGGAGACCCCGCGCGAGGACCCAAACGCGCTGCAAGGTATTCCCGCGCCCGCAGAATGCCGGGACCCATCCAGATCGCAAACATGCCCCCCTAGCAACCCCTCTCCCTCAACCAGCGCCCGGGACCCTATCAGACGTGACCCCGGATATGTAAACAGCGCCCTGTCCCCGCCAGCGACCTGGACCCCGCCAGATGCAACCACCTACCTTCCACAAGAGCTGACATCGGCCATCGGATCCCAGGATCATCCAGCAGCAGCCGCCGACCGAGGAAGCGAGGGAAACGCAGCGGTCTGCAGGTTAGACTGAAGGAACGCGGTTTCAAGACCCCTCTCCCCAGCATACTCCTGGCAAACGTCCAAGCGATCGAAGACAAGCTGGATGAACGTAACGCCAAACTAACCTCTCAGAGGGAAGTAAGAGACTGCTGTGTACTCTGTTTCACAGAGACATGGCTCACCCCTGCCTCACCGGACTCTGCCATACAACCTGAAGGCTTCTCAATTCACCGGGCGGACCGCACGGCATCATCAGGCAAAGCGAAGGGTGGAGGGGTTTGCCTCCTCATCAACTCCTCCTGGTGCTTGGATGTGGCGACTCTGGCGACCTACTGCTCCCCAGACCTGGAATACCTGACCGTGAAGTGCCGCCCATATTATCTTCCACGTGAGTTCACTTCAGCCATTATCACAGCGGTCTACATCCCACCCCAGGCAGTAGTGAGGAAGGCGCTGGATGAACTATACACAGTAATAAACAACTACGAAACAGAACACCCGGAGGCCTTGTTCATCATGGCCGGAGACTTCAACAAGGCCAACCTCAAGAGTGTACTGCCAAAATTCCACCAGCACATCTCCTGTCCCACCAGGGGCGACAACACTCTTGACCACTGCTACTCAAAAATCAAGGGCGCCTACCGTTCCATCCCCCGACCGCACTTTGGGAAATCAGACCATAAGACGGTGCTCCTTCTCCCGGCATACAAGCAGAAACTCAAGCGGGAGAATCCAGCTAAGAAGGTTGTGCAGTGCTGGTCCGAGGAGACAGAAGAACTCTTACGTGACTGCTTAGAGACAGTGGACTGGTCCATATTTAAGAACTCAGCGACCAACTTAAATGAGTATGCCACCACCGTCACAGACTTCATCAGCAAATGTGTGGACGACTGCGTGCCAAAGAAAGCAGTACGTGTGTTCCCCAACCGGAAACCATGGCTCAATTTACACGTACATAAAAAGCAAGAGGGTAGCCAGGGAAAGGGTTGGCCCACTGAAGGATAGGCAAGGGAATCTATGTGTGGAGCCAGTGGAAATGGGCGAGGTACTAAATGAATACTTTGCATCAGTATTCACCAAAGAGAAGGAATTGGTAGATGTTGAGTCTGGAGAAGGGTGTGTAGATAGCCTGGGTCACATTGAGATCCAAAAAGACGAGGTGTTGGGTGTCTTAAAAAATATTAAGGTAGACAAGTCCCCAGGGCCTGATGGGATCTACCCCAGAATACTGAAGGAGGCTGGAGAGGAAATTGCTGAGGCCTTGACAGAAATCTTTGGATCCTCACTGTCTTCAGGGGATGTCCCGGAGGACTGGAGAATAGCCAGTGTTGTTCCTCTGTTTAAGAAGGGTAGCAAGGATAATCCAGGGAACTACAGGCCGGTGAGCCTTACTTCAGTGGTAGGGAAATTACTGGAGAGAATTCTTCGAGACAGGATCTACTCCCATTTGGAAGCAAATGGACGTATTAGTGAGAGGCAGCATGGTTTTGTGAAGGGGAGGTCGTGTCTCACTAACTTTTTCGAGGAGGTCACTAAGATGATTGATGCAGGTAGGGCAGTGGATGTTGTCTATATGGACTTCAGTAAGGCCTTTGACAAGGTCCCTCATGGTAGACTAGTACAAAAGGTGAAGTCACACGGGATCAGGGGTGAGCTGGCAAGGTGGATACAGAACTGGCTAGGTCATAGAAGGCAGAGAGTAGCAATGGAAGGATGCTTTTCTAATTGGAGGGCTGTGACCAGTGGTGTTCCACAGGGATCAGTGCTGGGACCTTTGCTGTTTGTAGTATATATAAATGATTTGGAGGAAAATGTAACTGGTCTGATTAGTAAGTTTGCAGATGACACAAAGGTTGGTGGAATTGCGGATAGCGATGAGGACTGTCTGAGGATACAGCAGGATTTAGATTGTTTGGAGACTTGGGCGGAGAGATGGCAGATGGATTTTAATCCGGACAAATGTGAGGTAATGCATTTTGGAAGGTCCAATGCAGGTAGGGAATATACAGTGAATGGTAGAACCCTCAAGAGTATTGAAAGTCAAAGAGATCTAGGAGTACAGGTCCACAGGTCATTGAAAGGGGCAACACAGGTGGAGAAGGTAGTCAAGAAGGCATACGGCATGCTTGCCTTCATTGGCCGGGGCATTGAGTATAAGAATTGGCAAGTCATGTTAAGAGAGGGCATGAACAATCTTTGGCGGGTAGGATCAAGGAAAACCCCAAGGCCTTTTACACATATGTGAGAAATATGAGAATGACTAGAGCGAGGGTAGGTCCGATCAAGGACAGTAGCGGGAGATTGTGTATTGAGTCTGAAGAGATAGGAGAGGCCTTGAACGAGTACTTTTCTTCTGTATTTACAAATGAGAGGGGCGATATTGTTGGAGAGGACAGTGTGAAACAGATTGGTAAGCTCGAGGAAATACTTGTTAGGAAGGAAGATGTGTTGGGCATTTTCAAAAACTTGAGGATAGTCAAGTCCCCCGGGCCTGACGGGATATATCCAAGGATTCTATGAGAAGCAAGAGATGAAATTGCAGAGCCGTTGGCAATGATCTTTTCGTCCTCACTGTCAACAGGGGTGGTACCAGGGGATTGGAGAGTGGCGAATGTCGTGCCCCTGTTCAAAAAAGGGACTAGGGATAACCCTGGGAATTACAGGCCAGTTAGTCTTACTTCGGTGGTAGGCAAAGTAATGGAAAGAGTACTGAAGGATAGGATTTCTGAGCATCTGGAAAGACACTGCTTGATTAGGGATAGTCAGCACGGATTTGTGAGGGGTAGGTCTTGCCTTGCAAGTCTTATTGAATTCTTTGAGGAGGTGACCAAGCATGTGGATGAAGGTAAAGCAGTGGATGTAGTGTACATGGATTTTAGTAAGGCATTTGATAAAGTTCCCCATGGTAGGCTTATGCAGAAGGTAAGGAGGCTTGGGATAGTGGGAAATTTGGCCAGTTGGATAACGAACTGGCTAACCGATAGAAGTCAGAGAGTGGTGGTGGATGGCAAATATTCAGCCTGGATCCCAGTTACCAGTGGCATACCGCAGGGATCAGTTCTGGGTCCTCTGCTGTTTGTGATTTTCATTAATGACTTGGATGAGGGAGTTGAAGGGTGGGTCAGTAAATTTGCAGACGATACGAAGATTGGTGGAGTTGTGGATAGTAAGGAGGGCTGTTGTCGGCTGCAAAGAGACATAGATAGGATGCAGAGCTGGGCTGAGAAGTGGCAGATGGAGTTTAACCCTGAAAAGTGTGAGGTTGTCCATTTTGGGAGGACAAATATGAATGCGGAATACAGGGTTAACGGTAGAGTTCTTGGCAATGTGGAGGAGCAGAGAGATCTTGGGGTCTATGTTCATACATCTTTGAAAGTTGCCACTCAAGTGGATAGAGCTGTGAAGAAGGCCTATGGTGTGCTCGCGTTCATTAACAGAGGGATTGAATTTAAGAGCCGTGAGGTGATGATGCAGCTGTACAAAACTTTGGTGAGGCCACATTTGGAGTACTGTGTACAGTTCTGGTCGCCTCATTTTAGGAAGGATGTGGAAGCTTTGGAAAAGGTGCAAAGAAGATTTACCAGGATGTTGCCTGGAATAGAGAGTAGGTCTTACGAGGAAAGGTTGAGGGTGCTAGGCCTTTTCTCATTAGAACGGAGAAGGATGAGGGGCGACTTGATAGAGGTTTATAAGATGATCAGGGGAATAGATAGAGTAGACAGTCAGAGACTTTTTCCCCGGGTGGAACAAACCATTACAAGGGGACATAAATTTAAGGTGAAAGGTGGAAGATATAGGAGGGATATCAGAGGTAGGTTCTTTACCCAGAGAGTAGTGGGGGCATGGAATGCACTGCCTGTGGAAGTAGTTGAGTCGGAAACATTAGGGACCTTCAAGCAGCTATTGGATAGGTACATGGATTACGGTAAAATTATATGGTGTAAATTTATTTGTTCTTAAGGGCAGCACGGTAGCATTGTGGATAGTACAATTGCTTCACAGCTCCAGGGTTCCAGGTTCGATTCCGGCTTGGGTCACTGTCTGTGCGGAGTCTGCACGTCCTCCCCGTGTCTGCGTGGGTTTCCTCCGGGTGCTCCGGTTTCCTCCCACAGTCCAAAGATGTGCGGGTTAGGTGAATTGGCCAATGATAAATTGCCCTTAATGTCCAAAACTGCCCTTGGTGTTGGGTGGAGGTGTTGAGTTTGGGTAGGGTGCTCTTTCCAAGAGCCGGTGCAGACTCAAAGGGCCGAATGGCCTCCTTCTGCACTGTAAATTCAATGATAATCTATGATTGATCTAGGACAAAGGTTCGGCACAACATCGTGGGCCGAAGGGCCTGTTCTGTGCTGTATTTTCTATGTTCTATGTTCTATGTTGCAGCTGTATAGAACCTTAGTTAGGCCACACTTGGAGTATAGTGTTCAATTCTGGTCGCCACACTACCAGAAGGGTGTGGAGGCTTTAGAGAGGGTGCAGAAGAGATTTACCAGAATGTTGCCTGGTATGGAGGGCATTAGCTATGAGGAGCGGTTGAATAAACTCGGATGTTCTCACTGGAACGAAGGAGGTTGAGGGGAGACCTGATAGAGGTATACAAAATTATGAGGGGCATAGACAGAGTGGATAGTCAGAGGCTTTTCCCCAGGGTAGAGGAGTCAATTACTAGGGGGCATAGGTTTAAGGTGAGAGGGGCAAGGTTTAGAGTAGATGTACGAGGCAAGTTTTTTACGCAGAGGGTAGTGGGTGCCTGGAACTCGCTACCGGAGGAGGTGGTGGAAGCAGGGACGATAGTGACATTTAAGGGGCATCTTGACAAATACATGAATAGGATGGGAATAGAGGGATACGGACCCAGGAAGTGTAGAAGATTGTAGTTTAGATGGGCAGCATGGTCGGCACGGGCTTGGAGGGCCGAAGGGCCTGTTCCTGTGCTGTACATTTCTTTGTTCTTTGTTCAATCGCGAGATTGACTCCCTACTGAAGGACAGATCTGAGGCGTTCAAGGCAGACGACCCTGACCTATACAAGAAATCCAGGTACGACCTCCGCAAAGCCATCTGGAATGCCAAGAGAGAATATCAAACCAAGCTAGAGTCACAGACAGACTCTCGGCGGTTGTGGCAAGGACTAAACAACATAACGGGCTACAAAGCGAAGCCGAACAGTATCTCTGGCAGCAGCACACCCCTCCCCGATGAACTCAATGCATTCTATGCTTAGTTCGAGCAGGTAACCAACAATCCGCTGGCGAGTGCCCCAGCAGCCCATAATTCACCTATACCCACCATCACAGCTTCCGAAGTCAGATTGGCCTTCCTGAAAGTGAAGGCCCTACACTCATCCCTAGAGCATCTCGAAAACAAGGACTCCTACATTAGACTCCTATTTATTGACTACAGCTCTGCCTTCAACACCATAATCCCAGCCAAGCTCATATCAAAGCTCCAAACCCTAGGACTTGGCTCCCCACTCTGCAACTGGATCCTCGATTTTCTGACCAACAGACCACAATCAGTAAGAATGAACAACAACACCTCCTCCACAATAGTCCTCAACACCGGCGCCCCGCAAGGCTGCGTACTTAGCCCCCTACTCTACTCCCTGTACACACACAACTGCGTGGCAAAACTTGGTTCCAACTCCATCTCCAAGTTTGCTGACGATACGACCATAGTGGGCCGGATCTCGAATAACGACGAGTCAGAATACAGGAGGGAGATAGAGAACCTAGTGGAGTGGTGTAGCGACAGCAATCTCTCCCTCAATGCCAGCAAAACTAAAGGGCTGGTAATTGACTTCAGGAAGCAAAGTACTGTACACACCCCTGTCAGCATCAATGGGGCCGAGGTGGAGATGGTTAGCAGTTTCAAATTCCTAGGGGTGCACATCTCCAAAAATCTGTCCTGGTCCACCCACGTCGACGCTACCACCAAGAAAGCACAACAGCGCCTATACTTCCTCAGGAAACTAAGGAAATTCGGCATGTCCACATTGACTCTTACCAACTTTTACAGATGCACCATAGACAGCATCCTATCTGGCTGCATCACAGCCTGGTATGGCAACTGCTCGGCCCAGGACCGCAAGAAACCTCAGAGAGTCGTGAACACAGCCCAGTTCATCACACGAACCTGCCTCCCATCCATTGACTCCATCTACACCTCCCGCTGCCTGGGGAAAGCGGGAAGTATAATCAAAGATCCCTCCCACCCGGCTTACTCACTCTTCCAACTTCTTCCATCGGGCAGGAGATACAGAAGTCTGAGAACACGCACGAACAGACACAAAAACAGCTTCTTCCCCACTGTCACCAGACTCCTAAATGACCCTCTTATGGACTGATTTCATTAACACTACACCCTGCTTCATCCGATGCCAGTGCCTTTGTAGTTACATTGTATATGTTGTGTTGCCCTATTATGTATTTTCTTTTATTCCCTTTTCTTCTCATGTACTTAATGATCTGTTGAGCTGCTCGCAGAAAAATACTTTTCACTGTACCTCGGTACACGTGACAATAAACAAATCCAATCCAATCCAATGTAATCCAGGCTTTATTACACAGAGATGTGCGGCCTCCTCCAGCAGCTGATGAAATGGCTGCTGTTCGGAGAGCACACACATTTATACTCTGTCTACTGGGTGGCTCAGCAGGCAGGGATCTTCCCCCGTACCTGGAGTACAGGGGCCTTACCGTAAAACCCATATATACAATATAATACAACAGTGGTGACTACCACATTCACCTCCTGTTAAAAATGAGTCCAGCGGGGCTGGTGGAAAACTATATACATACAGATTGGTTTTAAAATTACATAGAAGGTTACAAATTCAGGCGGTCCAGTGCCTTGATCTGTCGGTGAGAGGCCGCAGAGCTGGTGGCGACTCCGCCGGCGGCAACTCCGGGAGCGTGTCAAAATCCTCTTCATCCCCGGGTGGGGGCAAGTGGAGGACGGATTGTCCTTAAGCGGGGGCTGTGGTGGGGTGCGCCAGGGGAGGGGAGGGTGGCGCCGGGGCAGGGGGGGGGGGGGGGTGTGTGGGGACCCAGCTGGTGCCAGATCCCTGAGGGAGACTGTGTCTTAGCGGCCGTCAGGGTACGCTACGTAAGCATACTGCGAATTGGCGTGGAGTAGCTGTACCCTCTCAACCAACAGTTCCGCCTTGTGGAGTCGCACGTGCTTGCGGAGGAGAACGGGTCCTGGAGCTGCCAGCCACATTGGGAGTGAAACCCCGGAGGTGGGCTTCCTGGGGAAGGCAAAGAGACGTTCATGGGGGGTTCCGTTGGTCGCGGTGCACAGGAGCGACCGAATGGAGTGCAGTGCGTCGGGGAGAACCTCCTGCCAGCGGGAGACCGAGAGATTTCTGGACCGTAGGGCCAGCTGGACGACCCTCCAGACCATCCCATTCTCCCGCTCCACCTGCCCGTTTCCCCGGGGGTTGTAGCTGGTCGTCCTGCTCGAGGCAATGCCCCTGTTGAGCAGGAACTGACGCAGCTCATCGCTCATAAATGAGGATCCCCGGTCGCTGTGGACCTAGGCGGGGAAACCGAACAGAGCGAAGATGGTGTTGAGGGCTTTGATGATGGTGTCAGACGTCATATCAGGGCATGGGACGGCAAAGGGGAATCGGGAATATTCGTCGACCACACTGAGGAAGTACGTGTTTCGGTCGGTGGAGGGGAGGGGCCCTTTGAAGTCCACGCTGAGGCGTTCAAAGGGGCGGGAGGCCTTCACCAGGTGCGCACGGTCTAGCCGGTAAAAGTGCGGTTTACACTCCGCGCAGACCTGGCAGTTTCTGGTGACAGCCCTGACCTCCGCAATGGAGTAGGGCGAATTGCGGGCCTTAATGAAGTGGTAAAAACGGGTTACTCCTGGGTGACAGAGATTGTCGTGCAGGGTCTGGAGTCGGTCCACTTGTGCGCTGGCACATGTACCTCGAGATAGGGCATCGGGGTGGCGCCTGCAAGGCGGCCTCTTATATACTGCTCTCAGGTGGCGGAGCCGGAGGCAGAGTCCCCCAGGGTTCCAAGCCCGGTCTTAAAGGGGTCATCACCTTACATGATGATAAGGGTACAGTAATACAATAACCGTTCATCACATTCACCCCCTGTTTAAAAAAACGAAGTCTGGCTGGGGTGAAGTGGAATCATAAGTCCATTTGTTTCGGTGGCCTGATCGTTCTCATCGACCTCCTCAGCTCGGGCGGTGGTGCGGCGGACACAGACGTCTTAGTTGAGGGTATGTCCTGGAGCACGGTGGTCGGAGCCTTGGTCTAAGTCGGGGTAGGGGATTAGGGCGTTGGGGAAATAGCTGGGGCTGGTGGTAGTGGTGCTGGCGCCGGCGGGGGGTGTGGGGGGGGGATCTAGGGGGCGAGCGTGGTCGGTGTCCACCGACGGGCAGTGGGACTGGGAGGGGGGGGGGGGGAGTAGTGGGTGCCGGATCGCGTAGGGAAGCCGTGAGGGAGGGGGCGTCTTGAGTGGGGGAACCAGCGGGGTTCGCATGTAGTAATCGGACCCTCTGGACCAGGGGTTCCGTTTTATGGCTCCTCGCATGCCTCCGGAGAAGAACAGGTCCCGGAGCCGTCAGCCAAAGTGGAAGCGAGACCCCGGAGGTGGACTTCCTGGGGAAGACAAACAAGCGGTTGTGAGGGGTCTCATTCGTGGCCGTGCAGAGGAGAGACCTAATGGAGTGTAGGCATCGGGTAGGACCTCCTGCCGGGAGACTTCTCGACCGTAGGGCCAGAAGGACAGCCTTCCAAACGGTCGGGTTCTTCCTCTCCACCTGCCCATTTCCCCGTGGGTTATAGCTGGTCGTTCTGCTCGAGGCGATGCCCTTGTTGAGCAGATACAGACGCAGTTCATCGCTCATGAATGATGTACCCCGGTCGCTGTGGATATAAGCAGGAAAACCAAACAGGGTGAAGATGCTGAGCAGTGCCTTTATCACGGTGGCCGAGGTCATGTCGGGACAGGGGACGGCGAATGGGAAGCGGGAGAACTCGTCGATGACGGTGAGGAAGTAGGCATTACGGTTGGTGGACGGGAGGGCCCTTGAAGTCCACACTTAGTCGCTCAAAGGGCCCCGAGGTCTTCACGAGTCGAGCCTTGTCTGGCCGGTAGAAGTGCGGTTTGCACTCCACGCAGATCTGGCAGGCCCTGGTCATGGCCTTGACCTCCTCGGTTGAGTAAGGTAGGTTGCAGGACTTGATGAAATGGACGAGCCGGGTAACCCCCGGGTGAAAGAGTTCATTGTGGATGGCTTGCAGGTGGTCCACCTGCACATTGGCACATGTGCCACGGGACAGGGCATCCGGGGGCTCGTTGAGCTCCCCTGGACGATACTTGATATCATACGTGTAGGTGGAGAGTTCGATCCTCCACCTCAAAATTTTATCGTTTTTTATTTTGCCCCGTTGTGCGTTATCGAACATATAGGCGACCGACCGTTGGTCGGTGACGAGGGTGAACCTCCTACCGGCGAGGTAGTGCCTCCAGTGCCGCACAGCCTTCACAATGGCTTGTGCCTCCTTCTCAACTGCAGAGTGTCGAACCTCGGAGGCGGTGAGGGTCCGGGAGAAGAACGCTGCTGGTCTGCCTTCCTGATTGAGGGTAGCAGCCAGGGCGATGTCTGATGCATCGCTCTCTACCTGGAAAGGGGTTGTTTCGTCCACCGCGTGCATAGCGGCCTTGATGATGTCGGCCTTGATGCAGCTGAAGGCCGATCAGGCCTCAGCCAACAGGGGAAATATTGTTGTCTTTATGAGTGGGCGGGCTTTGTCCGCATATTTGGGGACCCACTGGGCGTAATAGGAGAAAAGCCCCAAGCACCGTTTGAGGGCCTTGAGGCTGCGGGGGAGGGGAAGTTCCTTAAGGGGGCGCATGCGGTCGGGGTCGGGACCTAAGACCCCGTTTTCCATGACATAGCCGAGGATGGCTAGCGGGTTGTGTGGAAAACTCATTTTTCCTTGTTTTAGGTCAGGTTGAGGGCTCGGGCGGTCTGGAGGAACTTTGAGGTTAGCGTCATGGTCCTGCTGATGATGGCAGCAGATGGTGACGTTGTCCAAGTACGGGTATGTAGCCCGCAAACCGTACTGGTCCACCATTTGGTCCATCGCCCTCTGGAAGACGGAGACCCCATTTGTGACGCCGAAGGGGATCCTGAGGAAGTGGAAGAGCCGGCCGGCTGCTTCGAAGGCAGTACAGGGGCGGTCTTTCGGTCGGATAGGGAGCTGGTTGTAGGCGGATTTGAGATCGCCCGTGGAAAATACCCGGTATTGGGCGATCCGATTGACCATTTCTGCTACACGAGGAAGGGGGTACGCATCGAGCTGCAAGAAGCGGTTTATGGTCTGGCTATAATGCACAACCATCCGTTTCTTTTCCCCGGACCGGACTACCACCACTTGTGCTCTCCAGGGGCTGTCGCTAGCCTCGATGACCCCCTCTCCCAGTAAATGCTGGACCTCTGACTTGATAAAAGTCATGTCTTGGGCACTGTACCGCCGGCTCCTGGTGGCGACAGACTTACAGTCGGGAGTGAGGTTTCGCGAATAGAGAGGGGGGTGCAACTTTCAGTGTCGCAAGGCTGCATGCCGTGAGGGGGGGCAAGGGTCTGTCGAGCCTCAGTGTCAGGCTTCGGTGGCTGCACTGGAAATCCAGTCCGAGCAGCAGGGGGACGCAGAGGTGAGGGAGGATATACAGTTTGAAATGGTGCCCTGGATCTAGAGATCCGCAATACAATACCCCTTGATTTGGACCGCGTGGGACCCGGATGCGAGGGCTATGGTTTGGGACACGGGATGGGTGCGCAAGGAGCAGCGCCTTGCCGTTTCTGGATGAATAAAACTTTCCGTGCTCCCCGAGTCGATAAGGCATGGAGTGTCGCGCCCGTTGACCTAAGCCTGCATCATCGAGTTCTGCTGGTGTTTTGGCCGCGTTTGGTTGAGGGCGATCGCTCCCAGTTGCGAGTAGTCCGAGTCCTCAAGCTGAGTCGGATTCGTAAAATGGCCACCGCCAAGATGGCCGCCCCCATGATTCACATGAGGCAGGTGGCGCGTCAGAAGGGGGGGTGTCAGGTTGATGCGCAGCCGCGTTGCGAGGCCTGCGGGCCTGAGAGCCTAATTTTCGGGCCTGCTGTTCTTTGTGTTTCTGGCCCTTGGGCCTGGCCAGGCAGACCCTCGCAAAATGCCCTTTCCTCCCGCAGTCACTGCCGTTTTCGAGTAGTCGCTGCCGGATGTAGGTCAAGCGGATGCCGGAAACGAAAGCATCTCTGATGTGCAGGTTCATATGGATTTCCCCCGTCACATCCTGATGGTCACAGTCCCTGGCGAGCGCGGTGAGTTTGTCTCCGAATTCGTCTTGCGTTTCCCCCGAGCGCTGCCGGCAGGTCGAGAGCAGATGCCGGGCATGTACCTCGTTGATGGGTTTGACAAACAGCTTGCATAGTATCCCGACCGCCTCGTCGTAGGTAGTCGCCTTTTTGAGCGTGGCGGAGATTCTGTGACTCACCCAGGCGTGGAGTAGGTGCAGCTTGCATGGCCCCAGGATGGGAGTCTCTGAGAAGTCCAGGTAGGCCTCGAAGCATCGGAGCCAGTATTTAAAAATTTCCTTTGCCTCCGGTGTCCGTGCTTCCAGATTGAGCTTCTCTGGTTTTAGGCCTGCGTCGATCCTGATATAGTTTAGCTTATTAAATTGTTGTACCCTCAATAACGACGCTAGAGAGTAAAACAATAAAGAAGGCTTTAATAAGCTAAGAACTAGCCTGGTGCCGAGACGGGTGCTTACTGGGTGCTGCCTGCAAGGCGGCCTCTTATATAAAATGAAAATGAACTAAAAATCGCTTATTGTCACAAGTAGGCTTCAAATGAAGTTACTGTGAAAAGCCCCTAGTCGCCACATTCCGCCGCCTGTTCGGGGAGGCTGGTACGGGAACTGAACCGTGCTGCTGGCCTGCCTTGGTCTGCTTTCAAAGCCAGCGATTTAGCCCTGTGCTAAACCAGCCCCTATACTGCTCTGAGTCCCCCAGGGTTCCAAGCCCGGTCTTAAAGGGGACATCACCTTACATGATGATAAGGGGACAGTGTTACAATAACCGTTCATCACACCGGGGCGATACAAAATCTTGTAATTGTAGGTGGAGAGCTCGATCCTCCACCTCAAGATTTTATCGTTTTTGATCTTGCCCCACTGTGTGTTGTTGAAGATGAAGGCAACCGACCGTTGGTCAGTGAGGAGAGTGAATCTGCTGCCGGCCAGGGAATGCCTCATATGTCGCACAGCTTCAACGATCGCTTGGGCCTCCTTTTCGACGGGGGAGTGCTGAATTTCGGAGGCATGGAGGGTGCGGGAAAAGAATGCCACGGGTCTGCCTGCCTGGTTGAGTGTGGCGGCCAGAGCGACGTCTGATGCATCGCTCTCGGCTTGGAAGGGGAGCGTCTCGTCGACCGCGTGCTTCGCGGCCTTGGCGATGTCGGCCAAGGAGGTCCTCCCCGACGCCCTGCACTCCATTCGGTCGCTCCTGTGCACTGCAACTAATGAAACACCCCATGAACATCTCTTCGCCTTCCCCAGGAAGTCCACCTCCGGGGTGTCGCTCCCGACTTGGCTTGCAGCTCCAGGACCCGTACTCCTCCGTAAGCACGTCCATCTCCACAAGGCAGACCTGTTGGTTGAGAGGATACAGCTACTCCATGCCAACCCGCAATACACCTACGTAGCGTACCCCGACGGCCGCCAAGATACAGTCTGCCTCAGGGACCTGGCACCAGCTGGTTCCACACACTCACACACCCCCGGCCCGGTGCCAAACCCCCTCCCCCGGCGCACCCAGCCGCAACCCTGCCCCAGGACAATCCGTCCTCCCCCTGCCCACACCCGGGGATGAAGAGGACCTTGTCACGCTCCCGGAGCCACCGAAGACCAGACCGACACTGGAATCGCCGCCAGCACTGCGGCGCTCCCAACGGCAGATCAAGGCTCCGGACCGACTGAATCTGTAACATGACCTGGACTTTTAAAACATCATCACTCTGTATATAATTTTCCCCTCCACCCCGCTGGACTCAATTTTTTTCTCTCTCTGTACTTTAAAACGTCTACCTGTATATAGTTCTCCACCACCACCGCCGGACTCAATTTTAACAGGGGGTGAATGTGGTAGTCACCACTGATGTATATATTGTATATAGAGGATGACGGTGTAGGTGCTTTACGGTAAGGCCCTGTACTACAGGTACGGGGGTAGTTCCCTGCCTGCTGGCTCCGCCCAGTCGGCGGAGTATAAATATGTGTGCTCCTCATACAGCAGCCATTTCGCCAGCTGCTATAGGAGGCCACACATCTCAGTGTAATAAAGCCTCGATTGCATCCAACTCTGGTCTTTGTGTAATTGAGCGTGCATCAATCGTGCATCAGAGGCGAGCTGCTTCTCGTGTCCCCCTGCCACGTCCTCCACCTTCTGGATCGCCTGACACTGGGCTGCCAGCCTCATCTCAACGCGATCAACCGCCGCCTTGATCGAATCCACCGCCCGGGCTGGGTCCTGCAGACTCTCCATCCATTGCTGGGTAAATGTCTCGTCCAAGTAGCTCAGAAGTTGCTCCGTTGACCACTGAGCCGGCAGGGTCGCTCCTTTTGCAGCTCCAGGGTCTCAGGTTCGATTCCCGGCTTGAGTCACTGTCTGTGCGGAGTCTGCACGTTCTCCCCGTGTCTGGGTGGGTTTCCTCCGGGTGCTCCGGTTTCCTCCCACAAGTCCCGAAAGATGTGCTGTTAGGTAATTTGGACATTCTGAATTCTCCCTCTGTGTACCCGAACAGGCGCCGGAGTGTGGCGACTAGGGGCTTTTCACAGTAACTTCATTGCAGTGTTAATGTTAGCCTCGGTGGTGCAGTGGTTAACACTGCTGCCTCACGGCGCCAAGAACAACAAAGAACAAAGAACAAAGAAATGTACAGCACAGGAACAGGCCATTCGGCCCTCCAAGCCCGTGCCGACCATGCTGCCCATCTAAACTACAATCTTCTACACTTCCTGGGTCCGTATCCCTCTATTCCCATCCTATTCATATATTTGTCAAGATGCCCCTTAAATGTCACTATCGTCCCTGCTTCCACTACCTCCTCCGGTAGCGAGTTCCAGGCACCCACTACCCTCTGCGTAAAAAACTTGCCTCGTACATCTACTCTAAACCTTGCCCCTCTCACCTTAAACCTATGCCCCCCAGTAATTGACCCCTCTACCCTGGGGAAAAGCCTCTGACTATCCACTCTGTCTCTGCCCCTCATAATTTTGTATACCTCTATCAGGTCTCCCCTCAACCTCCTTCGTTCCAGTGAGAACAAACCGAGTTTATTCAGCCTCTCCTCATAGCTAATGCCCTCCATACCAGGCAACATTCTGGTAAATCTCTTCTGCACCCTCTCTAAAGCCTCCACATCCTTCTGGTAGTGTGGCGACCAGAATTGAACACTATACTCCAAGTGTGGCCTAACTAAGGTTCTATACAGCTGCAACATGACTTGCCAATTTTTATACTCAATGCCCCGGCCAATGAAGGCAAGCATGCCGTATGCCTTTGTGACTACCTTCTCCACCTGTGTTGCCCCTTTCAATGACCTGTGGACCTGTACTCCTAGATCTCTTTGACTTTCAATACTCTTGAGGGTTCTACCATTCACTGTATATTCCCTACCTGCATTAGACCTTCCAAAATGCATTACCTCACATTTGTCCGGATTAAACTCCATCTGCCATCTCTCCGCCCAAGTCTCCAAACAATCTAAATCCTGCTGTATCCTCAGACAGTCCTCATCGCTATCCGCAATTCCACGAACCTTTGTGTCGTCTGCAAACTTACTAATCAGACCAGTTACATTTTCCTCCAAATCATTTATATATACTACAAAGAGCAAAGGTCCCAGACTTGATCCCTGTGGAACACCACTGGTCACAGCCCTCCAATTAGAAAAGCATCCTTCCATTGCTACTCTCTGCCTTCTATGACCTAGCCAGTTCTGTATCCACCTCGCCAGCTCACCCCTGATCCCGTGTGACTTCACCTTTTGTACTAGTCTACCATGAGGGACCTTGTCAAAGGCCTTACTGAAGTCCATATAGACAACATCCACTGCCCTACCTGCATCAATCATCTTAGTGACCTCCTCGAAAAACTCTATCAAGTTAGTGAGACACGACCTCCCCTTCACAAAACCATGCTGCCTCTCACTAATACGTCCATTTGCTTCCAAATGGGAGTAGATCCTGTCTCGAAGAATTCTCTCCAGTAATTTCCCTACCACTGAAGTAAGGCTCACCGGCCTGTAGTTCCCTGGATTATCCTTGCTACCCTTCTTAAACAGAGGAACAACATTGGCTATTCTCCAGTCCTCCGGGACATTCCCTGAAGACAGTGAGGATCCAAAGATTTCTGTCAAGGCCTCAACAATTTCCTCTCCAGCCTCCTTCAGTATTCTGGGGTAGATCCCATCAGGCCCTGGGGACTTATCTACCTTAATATTTTTTAAGACACCCTACACCTCGTCTTTTTGGATCTCAATGTGACCCAGGCTATCTACACACCCTTCTCCAGACTCAATATCTACCAATTTCTTCTCTTTGGTGAATACTGATGCAAAGTATTCATTTAGTACCTCGCCCATTTCCTCTGGCTCCACACATAGATTCCCTTGCCTATCCTTCAGTGGGCCAACCCTTTCCCTGGCTACCCTCTTGCTTTTTATGTACGTGTAAAAAGCCTTGGGATTTTCCTTAACCCTATTTGCCAAAGACATTTCGTGACCCCTTCTAGCCCTCCTGACTCCTTGCTTAAGTTCCTTCCTACTTTCCTTATATTCGTCTGTTCCCAGCCTTTTAGCCCTGATAAATACCTCCTTTTTCTTTTTGACGAGGCCTACAATATCTCTCGTTATCCAAGGTTCCCGAAAATTGCCGTATTTATCTTTCTTCCTCACAGGAACATGCCGGTCCTGAATTCCTTTCAACTGACACTTGAAAGCCTCCCACATGTCAGATGTTGATTTGCCCTCAAACATCCGCCCCCAATCTATGTTCTTCAGTTCCCGCCTAATATTGTTATAATTAGCCTTCCCCCAATTTAGCACATTCATCCTAGGACCACTCTTATCCTTGTCCACCAGTACTTTAAAACTTATTGAATTGTGGTCACTGTTACCGAAATGCTCCCCTACTGAAACATCTACCACCTGGCCGGGCTCATTCCCCAATACCAGGTCCAGTACCGCCCCTTCCCTAGTTGGACTGTCTACATATTGTTTTAAGAAGCCCTCCTGGATGCTCCTTACAAACTCCGCCCCGTCTAAGCCCCTGGCACTAAGTGAGTCCCAGTCAATATTGGGGAAGTTGAAGTCTCCCATCACCACAACCCTGTTGTTTTTACTCTTTTCCAAAATCTGTCTACCTATCTGCTCCTCTATCTCCCGCTGGCTGTTGGGAGGCCTGTAGTAAACCCCCAACATTGTGACCGCACCCTTCTTATTCCTGATCCCTACCCATATAGCCTCACTGCCCTCGGAGGTGTCCTCCCGCAGTACAGCTGTGATATTCTCCCGAACCAGTAGCGCAACTCCGCCTCCCCTTTTTACATCCCTCTCTATCCCGCCTGAAACATCTAAATCCTGGAACGTTTAGCTGCCAATCCTGCCCTTCCCTCAACCAGGTCCCTGTAATGGCAACAACATCATAGTTCCAAGTACTAATCCAAGCTCTAAGTTCATCTGCCTTACCCGTAATACTTCTTGCATTAAAACATATGCACTTCAGGCCACCAGACCCGCTCTGTTCAGCAACTTCTCCCTGTCTGCTCTGCCTCAGAGCCCCACTGTCCCTATTCCCTAGTTCTCCCTCAATGTTCTCACCTTCTGACCTATTGCTCCCGTGCCCACCCCCCTGCCATACTAGTTTAAACCCTCCCGTGTGACACTAGCAAACCTCGCGGCCAGGATATTTATGCCTCTCCGGTTTAGATGCAACCCGTCCTTCTTATATAGGTCACACCTGCCCCGGAAGAGCTCCCAGTGGTCCATATAACGGAAACCCTCCCTCCTACACCAGCTGTTTAGCCACGTGTTTAGCTGCTCTATCTTCCTATTTCTAGCCTCACTGGCACGTGGCACAAGGAGTAATCCCGAGATTACAACCCTAGAGGTCTCAGGTCCCAAGGTCCCAGGTTCGATCCCGGCTCACAAAGCATACAAAGTTGCAAATATTAGTGGGAGGCTAGAGGACTGGGAAATCTTTAGGGGGCAACAGAAAGCTATTAAAAAAGCTAGAAAGAAGAATAAAATAGATTATGAGAGTAAACTTGCTCAGAATATAAAAAAGATAATAAAGATTTCTACAAATATAGAAAACCAAGAAGAGTGGCTAAGGTAAATATTGGTCTTTTAGAGGATGAGGAGGGAGATTTAATAATGGGAAATGAAATGGCTGAGGAACTGAACAGGTTTTTTGGGTCGGTCTTCACAGTGGAAGACACAAATAACATGCCAGTGACTGATGGAAGTGAGGCTATGACAGGTGAAGACCTTGAGATGATTGTTATCACTAAGGAGGTAGTGATGGGCAAGCTAATGGGGCTAGAGGTAGACTCTGGGGTGGTTCCAGCGGATTGGAAATTAGCAAACGTGACACCACTGTTTAAAAAAGGAGGTAGGCAGAAAGTGGGTAATTATAGGCCAGTTAGCTTAACTTCGGTAGTAGGGAAGATGCTGGAATCTATCATCAAGGAAGAAATAGCAAGGCATCTGGATGGAAATTGTCCCATTGAGCAGGCACAGCATGGGTCCATAAAGGGCAGGTCGTGCCTAACTAATTTAGTGGAATTTTTTGAGGACATTACCAGTGTGGTAGATAACGGGGAGCCAATGGATCAATGGTATATCTGGATTTCCAGAAAGCTTTTAACAAGGTGACACACAAAAGGTTGCTGCATAAGGTAAAGATGCATGGCATTAAGGGGAAAGTAGTAGCATGGTAGAGGTTTGGTTAATTAATAGGAAGCAAAGAGTGGGGATTAATGGGTGTTTCTCTAGTTGGCAATCAGTAGCTAGTGGTGTCCCTCAGGGATCAGTGTTGGGCCCACAATTGTTCACAATTTACAGAGATGATTTGGAGTTGGGGACCAAGTGCAATGTGTCCAAGTTGGCAGACGGCACTAAGATGAGTGGTAAAGCAAAAAGTGCAGAGGATACTGGAAGTCTGCAGAGGGATTTGGATAGTTTAAGTGAATGGGCTAGGGTCTGGCAGATGGAATACAATGTTGACAAATGTGAGGTTATCCATTTTGGTAGGAATAACAGCAAAAGGGGCTATTATTTAAATGATAAAATATTAAAACATGCTGCTGTGCAGAGGGACCTGGGTGTGCTAGTGCATGAGTTGCAAAAAGTTGGTTTACAAGTGCAACAGGTGATTAAGAAGGCGAATGGAGTTTTGTCCTTCATTGCTAGAGGGATGGAGTTTAAGACTAGGGAGGTTATGCTACAACTGCATAAGGTGTTAGTGAGGCCACACCTGGAGTATTGTGTTCAGTTTTGGTCCCCTTACCTAAGAAAGGACGTACTGGCGCTGGAGGGTGTGCAGAGGAGATTCACCAGGGTAATCCCAGAGCTGAAGGGGTTGGATTACGAGGAGAGGTTGAGTAGACTGGGACTGTACTCGTTGGAATTTAGAAGGATGAGGCGAGATCTTATAGAAACATATAAAATTATGAAGGGAATAGATAGGATAGATGTGGGCAGGTTGTTTCCATTGGCGGGTGAAAGCAGAACTAGGGGGCACAGCCTCAAAATAAGGGGAAGTGGATTTAGGACTGAGTTTAGGAAGAACTTCTTCACCCAAAGGGTTGTGAATCTATGGAATTCTTTGCCCAGTGAAGCAGTAGAGGCTCCTTCATTAAATGTTTTTAAGATAAAGATAGATAGTTTTTTGAAGAATAAAGGGATTAAGGGTTATGGTGTTCGGGCCGGAAAGTGGAGCTGAGTCCAGAAAAGATCGACCATGATCTCATTGAATGGTGGAGCAGGCTCGAGGGGCCAGATGGCCTATTCCTGCTCCTAGTTCTTATGTTCTTATGATACCCTCTCCCCATGTCCATCAAGGTTACGGGGTCCCACGGGATCATTCCAGGTGCCGAGTGGGGACTTGTCCGGCATCTCGCAGACATTGGTGCACCCCTACATGCCATTGCAGACCGCTACATCCAGTTCCCTGTGGGCCAGGCCAGCCAGGATGCCCGGGCTGTGGGCTTTGCGGCCGTGGCCGGGTTTCCCATGGCCCAGGACGCGATCGATGGGATGCACGTCGCCGTGCGGCCACCTGCAGATAATAGGGCCGTGTTCACCAATAGTGATGGAGTTCCGGAGTCGGGAGGTCATGTTGCAGCTGTACAGAACTCTGGTACGGCCGCATTTGGAGTATTGCGTACAGTTCTGGTCACCGCATTATAGGAAGGACGTGGAGGCTTTGGAGCGGGTGCAGAGGAGATTTACCAGGATGTTGCCTGGTATGGAGGGAAAATCTTATGAGGAAAGGCTGATGGACTTGAGGTTGTTTTCGTTGGAGAGAAGAAGGTTAAGAGGAGACTTAATAGAGGCATACAAAATGATCAGCGGGTTGGATAGGGTGGACAGTGAGAGCCTTCTCCCGCGGATGGATATGGCTGGCACGAGGGGACATAACTTTAAACTGAGGGGTAATAGATATAGGACAGAGGTCAGAGGTAGGTTCTTTACGCAAAGAGTAGTGAGGCCGCGGAATGCCCTACCTGCTACAGTAGTGAACTCGCCAACATTGAGGGCATTTAAAAGTTTATTGGATAAACATATGGATGATAATGGCATAGTGTAGGTTAGATGGCTTTTGTTTCGGTGCAACATCGTGGGCCGAAGGGCCTGTACTGCGCTGTATTGTTCTATGTTCTATGTTCTATTTGCTATCCTCCAGTCCTCTGGCACTATTCCTGTAGCCAATGGTGACATAAAAATCAAAGCCAAAGGTCCAGCAATCTCTTCCCTGGCCTCCCAGAGAATCCTAGGATAAATCCCATCAGGCCCCGGGGACTTATCTATTTTCAGCCTGTCCAGAATTGCCAACACCTCTTCCCTACGTACCTCAATGCCATCTATTCTAATAGCCTGGGTCTCAGCATTCTCCTCCACAACATTATCTTTTTCCTGAGTGAATACTGACAAAAAATATTCATTTAGTATCTCGCCTATCTCTTCAGACTCCACACACAACTTCCCACCCCTGTCCTTGACTGGTCCTACTCTTACCCTAGTCATTCGCTTATTCCTGACATACCTATAGAAAGCTTTTGGGTTTTCCTTGATCCTACCTGCCAAATACTTCTCATGTCCCCTCCTTCCTTGTCTTAGCTCTCTCTTTAGATCCTTCCTCGCTACCTTGTAACTATCCATCGCCCCAACTGAAACATCACACCTCATCTTCACATAGGCCTCCTTCTTCCTCTTAACAAGAGATTCCACTTCTTTGGTAAACCACGGTTCCCTCGCTCTACGCCTTCCTCCCTGCCTGACCGGTACATACTTATCAAGAACACGCAGTAGCTGATCCTTGAACAAGCTCCACTTATCCAGTGTGCCCAACACTTGCAGCCTACTTCTCCACCTTATCCCCCCCAAGTCATGTCTAATGGCATCATAATTGCCATTAGACATGACAAATCCAACACCTGGCCTGGTTCATTACCCAAAACCAAATCCAACGTGGCCTCGCCTCTTGTTGGCCTGTCAACATATTGTGTCAGGAAACCCTCCTGCACACACTGTACAAAAAACGACCCATCTAATGTACTCGAACTATATCTTTTCCAGTCAATATTTGGAAAGTTAAAGTCTCCCATAATAACTACCCTGTTACTTTCGTTCTTATCCAGGATCATCCTCGCCATCCTTTCCTCTACATCCCTCGAACTATTTGCAGGCCTATAGAAAACTCCCAACAGGGTGACCTCTCCTTTCATGTTTCTAACCTCAGCCCATACTACCTCGGAAGATGAGTCCCCATCTAGCATCCTCTCCGCCACCGTAATAATGCTCTTGACTAGCAGCCCCTCACCTCCCCCTCTTTTACCTCCTTCTCTGAGCTTACTAAAACACCTAAACCCCGGAACCTGCAACAACCATTCTTGTCCCTGCTCTATCCATGTCTCCGAAATGGCCACAACATCGAAGTCCCAGGTACCAACCCATGCTGCCAGTTCCCCTACCTTATTTCGTATACTCCTGGCATTGAAGTAGACACACTTCAAACCACCTACCTGAACGCTGGCCCCCTCCTGCGACGTCAAATCTGTGCTCCTGACCTCTATACTCTCATTCTCCCGCACCCTAAAACTACAATCCAGGTTCCCATGCCCCTGCTGCATTAGTTTAAACCCCCCCAAAGAGCACTAACAAATCTCCCCCCCAGGATATTTGTGCCCCTCAGGTTCAGATGTAGACCATCCTGTCTGTAGGGGTCCCACCTTCCCCAGAAAGAGCCCCAGTTATCCAGAAATCTGAATCCCTCCCGCCTGCACCATCCCTGTAGCCACGTGTTTAATTGCTCTCTCTCCCTATTCCTCATCACACTATCACGTGGCACGGGCAACAACCCAGAGATAACAACTCTGTTTGTTCTAGTTCTGAGCTTCCATCCTAGTTCCCTGAAAGCCTGCCTGACATCCTTGTCCCCTTTCCTACCTATGTCGTTAGTGCCAATGTGGACCACGACTTGGGGCTGCTCCCCCTCCCCCTTAAGGACCCGGAAAACACGATCCAAGACATCACGTACCCTTGCACCTGGGAGGCAACATACCAAACGTGAGTCTCTCACGCTCCCACAAAATCTCCTATCTGTGCCCCTGACTATCGAGTCCCCAATTACTAATGCTCTGCTCCTCTCCCCCCTTCCCTTCTGAGCAACAGGGACAGACTCCGTGCCAGAGGCTCGTACCCCATGGCTTCCCCCCCCCCACAAGTATCCAAAGCGGTATACTTGTTTCTCAGGGGAACGACCTCAGGGATCCCTGCACTGACTGCTTCTTCCCCTTCCCTCTTACAGTTACCCATCTATCTCCAATCTTTGGTGTAACTAATTCCCTAAAGCTGCTATCTATGACCCCCTCTGCCTCCCAAAGGATCCGAAGTTCTTCCAACTCCAGCTCCAGTTCCCTAACTCGGTCTTGGAGGAGCTGGAGATGGCAGCACTTCCTGCGGGTAAAATCAGCAGGGACACTAACGGCATCCCTCACCTCAAACATCCTGCAGGAGGAACATTGCACTCCCTTCCCTGCCATCCCTCTAACTTTCTACCAAGATCTGGCTAACAACTAAATTAAAAAATAATTATAATAATAATAATAATACAATATGGTACTTACCTCACACCAGTGGGTTTCCTCTCCACCAGAATTTATTGGTGAGGGACTTCCCAGAAGTCCGCGGGTCGAACTTCCTGTTCCCGCCTTAAAAAAAAATATATTTTTTAAAAACAACAGCAAAGAGGGACAGAAACGGGACCAGGTAAGTGTTTACTTAAATACTCACCGAGCAGCAGCCCCCGCACTCCGCTCCCGCTGAAACTCCAAGAGATGCTCCTGTAAGGTAAGTTACTTTAAACTCAAATACTCACCCACCAGCTGCCTCTGCGCTCCACTCCCGCTGAAACTCCAAGAGATGCCCCTGCAAGGTAAGTTAGTTTAAACTACAGTACTCACCCACCAGCAGCCTCTGCACTCCGCTCCCGCTGAAACTCCAACCGACATGTAGATTAAAATCCCCCATGATAACTGCTGTGCCATTTCTACATGCATCCGTTATTTCTTTGTTTATTGCCTGCCCCACCATAATGTTACTATTTGGTGGCCTGTAGATTACTCCTATCAGTGACTTTTTCGCCTTTCTATTCCTGATTTCCACCCAAATGGATTCAACCTTATCCTCCATAGCACCGATGTCATCCCTTACTGTTGCCCGGATGTCATCCTTAAATAACAGAGCTACACCACCTCCCTTACCATCCACTCTGTCCTTCCGAAAAGTTTGATACCCTCGGATATTTAACTCCCAGTCGTGACCATCCTTTAACCATGTTTCAGTAATGGCCACTAAATCATAGTCATTCACGATGATTTGCGCCATCAACTCATTTACCTTATTCCGAATACTACGAGCATTCAGGTAAAGTATACTTATGTTGGCTTTTTTACCTCTGTTCTGAATCTTAACACCTCGATCAGTAACCTCTCCTAAGTTATATTTCCTCTTAACCTTTCTCCTAATTTTCCTTGTTGTTGAACCCATATCTGGGGCTGTTTAGCACAGGGCTAAATCGCTGGCTTTGAAAGCAGACCGAGGCAGGCAAGCAGCACGGGTTCAATTCCCGTAACAGCCTCCACGAACAGGCGGCGGAATGTGACGACTAGGGGCTTTTCACAGTAACTTCATTTGAAGCCTACTTGTGACAATAAGCGATTTTCATTTCATTTCATCTTCATGTACGCGTCGCTTACCATTAATGTTTTCACTTCCCGTTTTATTCCTTTTGGTATTCCTGGTCCTATTCACTGAGCTTCCCTCAGTCACTGTACCTTGTACTGTCACCCTTTTTAATTTTTGACCATGGCTTCTCTGCCTTACACTTTCCCCCTACAGGCACAGCAACTACAATACAGGCTCAGCAACTGCAATACAGGCTCAGCGACTAAAATACAGGGTCAGCGACTAAAATACAGGCTCAGCAACTACAATACAGGCTCAATGACTATAATACAGGCACGGCAACTGCAATACAGGCTCAGCGACTAAAATACAGGGTCAGCGACTAAAATACAGGCTAAGCAACTACAATACAGGCACAGCAACTATAATACAGGCACGGCAACTGCAATACAGGCTTTGCAACTACAATAGAGGCACAGCAATAATACAGGCACAGCAATAATACAGGCACAGCAATAATACAGGCACAGCAACTACAATACAGGGGCAGCACGGTAGCATAGTGGTTAGCACAATTTATTCACATATCCAGGGTCCCAGATTCAGTTCTCGGCTTGGGTCACTGTCTATGCGGGTCTGCATGTTCTCCCCGTGTCTGCGTGGGTTTCCCCGGGTGTTTCAGTTTCCTCCCACAGTCCAAAGATGTGCAGGTTAGGTGGATTGGCCATGATAAATTGCCCTTAGTGTTCAAATAGTTTGGGTGGAGTTATTGGTTACGGGCAGGGTGTGGGCTTGGTTAGGGTGCTCTTTCCAAAGGCCGATGCAGACTCGATGAGCTGAATGGCCTCCTTCTGCTCTGTAAATTCTATGTATCTATGTAACTAATACAGGCACAGCAAGTATAATACAAGCTCAGCAACTACAATACAAGCACAGCAACTACAGTTAAGGCACAGCAACTACAATACAGGCTCAGAAACTACAATACAGGCTCAGCAACTATAATACAGGCACAGCAACTATAATACAGGCACAGCAACTATAATACAGGCATAGCAACTACAATACAGGCACAACTATAATACAGGCACAGCGGCTACACAACAGGCACAGTAACTGCAAAACAAGCACAGCAATTATAATACTGGCACATCAACTACAATACAGTCACAGCAACTACAATACAGGCACAGCTATAATACAGGCACAGCAACTATAATACAGGCACTACAGCTACAGTACAGGTATAGCAACTACAGTACAGCCACAGCAACTAGAATAAGGCACAACAACTATAATACAGGCACAACTACAATACAGGCACAGCAACTATAATACAAGCACAGCAACTATAATACAGGCGCAGCAACTACAGGTCAGGCACAGCAACTATAATAATGCACAACAACTACAATACAGGCACAACAACTACAATCCAGGTACAGCAACCATAATACAGGCACAACAACTACAATACAGGCACAACAACTACAATATAGGCACAGCAACTATAATACAGGCACAGCGACTGTAATACAGGCATAGCAACTACAATACAGGCGAAGCAACTACAATATAGGCACAGCAACTATAATATAGGCTAAGCAACTGCAATACAGGTGAAGCAACTGCAATACAGGCACAGCACAGTGAGCAGCATGGCAGCACAGTGGTTAGCACTGTTGCTTCTCAGCTGCAGGGTCCCAGGTTTGAGTCCCGGCTTGGGTTGCTGTCTATGCGGAGTCTGCACGTTCTCCACGACAGAGTGTGGGTTTCCTCCGGGTGCTCCGGTTTCCTGCCGCATGTCCAAAGATATGCAGGTCACATGACCCACGAACCAATTGGCCCTTAAAGGGGCCACGCTGCCACACCCTCCATTGCATCCATCCTTGATGTGCAAGCTCTCCCTGCTGCTGGGAAGTCTATGGATCCTGATATTGCACTGATGTCATACCTGTGGTTTTGGGATAGGAGCTGCGAGATGTCGCATGAATTTATTGGGAAGAGTAAAGTGGGGCGGTTGACTGAAGAAGTAAATACCTGAGATCCCTATGGGATATATTCCTAATGTAATCGCTCCCTGTTCAATTCATTCCCTTTGACCTGTAAAAATGTCCAGTCTTTGAGTGATTTCCTTGTCACATAATCTGTTTCTTATAATATTTTTGCTGAATGGAAAACACAGAAACAAGAACAGCAAAATATCCTCCAGTTATTTCTACTCTTTAAATAAAGAAATCGATCCATGTTGACCCACCTTTAGATTGGTCAATACCTTAAATATAGTGAGCAAGGTCAGACTGTGCAGCAAAGGAGAGGCGGTGGCAGAGTGGAATTGTCACTGGACTTGTAATCCAGAGACCCAGAATAATGCTCTGGGGACCCGGGTTCGAATCCCACCACTGCAGAGAGTGGAATATGAAATAAATTCAAAATCATCCAGAATGACCTAATGACATCCATGAAACCATTGTCAATTGTTGAAAAAACCCATTGTCAATTGTTGAAAAAACCCATCTGGTTCACTAATGTCCTTTGGGGAAGGAAATCTACCGTCCTTATCTGGTCTGGCCTACATGTGACTCCAGACCCACAGCAATGTGGTTGATCCAATGCCCTCAGAGATGGGCAATAAATGCTGACCCAGCCAGCGACACTCATATCCCATGAATGAATGAAAAATAAAGAAATTTAGCTCAGTTTATAATCAACATAGGGGCTGTCTCACAGCGCCAGGGACCCTGGTTCAATACTGTCCATACCTATCTGTACGGAGTCTGCACGTTCTCCCTGTGTCTGCGTGGGCTTCCTCTAGGTGCTCCCATTTCATCCCACAGTCCAAAGGCAGGTTAGGTGGATTGGCCGTGATAAATTGCCCTTACTGTCCAAAAAGGTTATGTGGGGTTACTGGGTTACAGGGATAGGGCGGGAGATTAGGCCTAGGGCGGGTGCTCTTCTGAAGGATCGGCACAGATTCAATGGGCCGAATGGCCTCCTTGTTCACTGTCGGGATTCTATGATTCCAAGTTAACATCTACAGACAGATAAAGATATGTGCAATGAAGAAAGGTTTCCAGAGCAAAAATTTGCTGATGTCTAACAACAGCTGTTCCCACTTGGTATGGGCTAATAGACAAGTGGGCAGGATCCAGACAGAAACTTCATTGTTCACGTCCCAATAAATCTGGCTCACTCAGTCTGAGCAAAAATGTCCTGCTTCCCTGCTTCAGTTCCCTGCAGGCTCACTTCACTTCACTGTTTCAAGCTGGACCAGCCATATTTTCCTACAGCTGCAGATGTTTATCACAGTGGAATTCTCCTAATGCATCTAACAGCTGAGTATTGATCTCATTGCAGCTACAAGGGGATTTGTGAAGTTACGTGTGTTAGCGTGCAATAGAAATAACCGCAAGTCAAATTTGAAAAGTGTGGCCTGGATTTCCGTTGTCGTGATTTTATCTTGAT
Organism: Scyliorhinus torazame; assembly: GCF_047496885.1. Lineage (NCBI taxonomy): Eukaryota > Metazoa > Chordata > Chondrichthyes > Carcharhiniformes > Scyliorhinidae > Scyliorhinus > Scyliorhinus torazame. The sequence goes on along the minus strand of NC_092718.1, from coordinate 28,776 downwards.
CAGCACCCACTGCCTGATGGACAATGGGCAAGATGCAGTGATTCCTTCTGTTGTGTTCTGACCTTATTCTGTCCTCTTGAGAAGGACACGTATCATAAACGGGTGAGGTCTGAGGTGGTGACATACTGAGCCAGCCCTATGTCAGAAAAGCTCAATCTGCTATTTCAGTCGGAGGCCTAAGTGAGGGACAGGGAGGTCTGAGTGAAGTGTGAGGGAGGCCTTTGTGAGATAGGGGTGCTGAGTGAGGGAAGGGACAGCTGATTGAGGTGGGGTGGTTGAATGTGCGAGGAGAGCAATGACAGCTTCATTATGAGACCAGTCCAGATGGCAAGGAAATCATGGGCAGGAAGGTCTAGAGGGGCCATGAATGGTCAAGAGGGATCCACCAGACATCCCAAGGGATCCTTGGGGCTCCCTTCACTGCTTGAAATTTTACACCTGACCTGAATATTTGGATGAATCCTCTGTCAAGCTGAAAAATAAATTCCTGCCCTTGTATTCTGGTCCAGTTGAAATTAAGCTCAGCATTTCCATGGGTTTTCTGAAATGTCTCTCTATCAGATTGCGAGCTGTTAGTGATTTCTAATTCAATGGGCATAATTCAGCGACCACGTCACGCCTGGCCTCGATCCGGGAACACCAGATAAATAGCGGGAGAGGGCAAAATGGAGATTCACGCAGGGCCCAAACCAGTTTACAATTCACCCGACTGCTCCCGGTGGTGAGGTCCAGATCACACCCAAAAAAGGTGAGAATACCATTGAGCCTACTTTGCATTCATTTCGATCTCATTAACAAGATTGAAGTCGAATGCAGCGGGCTCTGGGGAATTCCCCGCTTTCCCAGCAGGAAGTCACGTGGGCGTCATTTAGTCCTTTTCAAAAACGGGAAACCGGCACAATGGCTGCCGGGAGAAATTGAGGACATGAGTCACCCTTTCCATTTTCCAGCAAGCAGCTCCAGGACACCGGAGCTGCTGCCCCTGGGCCCCGGGGGGGTGGGGGGGGGGGGGCGGCTGTACCGGGCCGGTTTGGTGGGGGGGTGGAGCTTTGCGTCTGTGAGGCCTTCAAGCCATCTTTAAATATTGTGGAGACCAAACCCCCCCAGGACAGGGCCCTGCTGCAGCTTCTCCCTGAAAGTCAATTTCTCTCCCTCTGACTGTGAGCAGCCTCTAGCTTCACAGCTGGAGGCTATTTCAATTGTTAGTTGTAAGCGCACTTCCCACTCCTCGGACAGGATTCTCCAATTGCCAATGCCCAAATCGCATTCGGCGAGCGGCCGGAGAATCCGTTTATACGCTGGAATCGGGGGCGGTGCCGTTTTTCGGATGGTCAGGCTGAGGAGGGAGCCAGAAGGGGAGGCCAGCGAAGACCCAAGATGTACAGACATCATTGGTTCTTCCATGAGCTGATAGACAGCATATGCTGCAGAAGACTGTCTCAACAGACAGTGTGACACGAAAGAGAAAGTGCTGGAAAATCTCAGCAGATCTGGCAGTATCTGTAGGGAGAGAAAAGAGCTAACGTTTCGAGTCCGATGACTCTTTGTCAAAGTGTGAGAGTGTGGCACCTCTGTCACATCCTGACGGACATGACACCCCACAGAGGAGGACACCTGTTCCCGGTGACCAGGAAGATCACTGTAGCCCTAAAATTCTGTTCCACCAGTTCATACCAGGACTCAAGCGGAGACCTATGTGGCATATCCCAAATACAAAGCAAAACCGAGTATCATCTCCAGCAGCAGCGCACTGCTCCCCGATGAACTCAATGCATTCTATGCTCAGTTCGAGGCTGCTGGGGCAGTTGACAACCCCTCCCACCTGGGTTATTCTCTTTTCCAACTTCTTCCATCGGGCAGGAGATACAAAAGTCTGACAACACGCACAACAGATTCAAAAACAGCTTCTTCCCCACTGTTACCAGACTCCTGAATAACCCTCTTATAGACTGAATTGTTCTCTTCACACATTTTCTCTACTGAGTAGTACTAGACTCTGCATGCTTCACCCGATGTCTGTGTCTATGTTTTTACATTGTGAATTTATGTCTGTCCTTTGTTTTTTTTCTCATGACAGAACAATACTTTTCACTGGGTTAGTCTTTAGCCAATACGATTCATTCCACGTGATAGCGAGAAACTGAAAGCACTGGGATACTGCAAACAGTACACAGTTGCCTCAGTACACATGACAATAAAACAAATCCAAATCCAATCTTGTAATAATAATCTTTATTGTCACAAGTAGGCGACATTAACACTGCAATGAAGTTACTGTGAAAAGCCCCTAGTCGCCACATTCCGGCGCCTGTTCGGGTACACAGAGGAGAATTCAGAAAATCCAATTCACCTAACAGCACGTCTTTTGGGACTAGTGGGAGGAAACCGGAGCACCCGGAGGAATCTCACACAGACATGGGGAGAACGTGCAGACTCCACACACAGTGACCGGAACCAATGTTCTCGGGGGGGTGTTTGCTAGTGCAGTTGGGGAGGGTTTAAACTAATGTGCCAGGGGGATGGGAACCGATGTAGGAAGTCAGTGGGGACAGAAACAAAAGGCAGGAAGGGAGAGAGTGTAAAGCATGACCAGAGAAAGCAGGGAAGAGAGCAAGGAAGGTCTACATTAAACTGCATTTATTTCAATGCAAGGGGCCTGACGGGCAAAGCGGATGGACTCAGGGCATGGACGGGCACATGGGACTGGGATATTATAGCTATGACTGAAACATGGCTAAGGGAGGGGCAGGACTGGCAGCTCAATGTTCCGGGGTACAGATGCTATAGAAAGGATAGAACAGGAGGTAAGATAGGAGGGGGAGTGGCGTTTTTGATTAGGGAGAACATCACGGCAGTACTTAGAGGGGATATATCCGAGGGTTCGCCCACTGAGTCTATATGGGTGGAACTGAAAAATAAGAAGGGAGAGATCACCTTGGTAGGACTGTACTACAGGCCCCCAAATAGTCAGCGGGAAATTGAGGAGCAAATATGTAAGGAGATTACAGATAGCTGCAAGTATAATAGGGTGGTAGTAGTAGGGGACTTTAACTTTCCCAACATTGACTGGGTTAGGGTTAGGGTTTGGGTTTGGGTTTGGGTTAGGGGTTTGTAAAAAGTGTCAAAAAATTCTTGCGTCGCCTGTCGAAAGAGAGCCGTCTTGCTGCTGCGAGGCGGCGAGCCCATAGGCTCGCAACATCTGCGCACATAGTGCGCTCCGCAAAATATTTGCACATTTTAGGTGGCAATAAGTAGCTTAAAAGTGCATCCTTCAATCTAATTGTTAGGGTAAGGTTAGGGTTACGGTTACGGTTAGGGTTAGGGGTTTGTAAAAAGTGTCAAAAAATTAGGTTTAGGGCTAGGGCTAGGGTTAGGGTTAGGGTTGGGGTTAGGGTTTGGGTTTCGGTTAGGGTTAGGGGTTTGTAAAAAGTGTCAAAAAATTAGGTTTAGGGCTAGGGCTAGGGTTAGGGTTAGGGTTAGGGTTTGCGTTACGGTTAGGGTTAGGGGTTTGTAAAAAGTGTCAAAAAATTAGGTTTAGGGCTAGGGCTAGGGTTAGGGTTAGGGTTAGGGTTTGGGTTTGGGTTTGGGTTAGGGGTTTGTAAAAAGTGTCAAAAAATTCTTGCGTCGCCTGACGAAAGAGAGCCGTCTTGCTGCCGCTAGGCGGCGAGCCCATAGGCTCGCAACATCTGCGCACGTAGTGCGCTCCGCAAAATATTTGCACATTTTAGGTGGCAATAAGTAGCTGAAAAGTGCATCCTTCAATCTAATTGTTAGGG